>NW_027104507.1:0-98999 GCF_902728285.1 Clytia hemisphaerica | reverse complement strand
AAAGTTGCTTGTTTGAGATAAATTTTGCAAACAATATTAGACCCAAGATGTTTTTCTCACTTTATATCTCAATTAATATTTCAGTATTTCAAAAGAGGCTGATGAAATTGTTGGTCAGAATTTGTGATGCTGCTGAAAGTACAGAATCTCAAGAGCCTGAACTAGAGAGATCCAAGGAACTCCTGCCTGTGAAAATTATGCAGAATCAGCAAAAATGGTCTTCAAAGGTGCACTTATTTGATTTATAGCTAACATTTGATAACAAGCCAGTGTTATTGGATTCAAAACAGAGATAGAGTAAATTTTAGTATTTGAGATTGGAAAAAAAAACATGGCTTTTATATTGGCTATCATACTGGCATATATTTTTAAGGTACGCTGCGACACAATCAAACCAATTTAGTTATGTTCGCCATAGGTATAAAATGTCTTAATTGAAATTTTTTCTAAAATAAAATAATCAATGGCGTTGGAATAAAAATGACCTGGATGGAAAACTTTTGGGGGTTGGACTATTAGAGTCCTGAGAGTAACCGCACTTCAAACTTTTATCACACAGGTTGTTTAGCAATGCTGTATTGGCTAAATTTAACATGAAAGGCAAAAACCGAGGCGCATCGAAGAACAGTGAAGCCAAGAAGAAATACCCGTTTGAGAATCTTAAAACTTGCAAGGCAATTATCGGTAAGATTCATCCTCGCTTCTTTTTAAAGGAACTTATTCTTTCTTTTTTTACTTAAAGGGCTTTTATCCATTCTTGGATAGCTAATGGATAGAGGAACCAATCAAAATTGGTTACCAATTTTAATCTTTTATATTGTATACCATTCAAATCTATATAGAAGACTTTCAGTGGATATGTTTGATTTCTGTACTGGTATTGAGATATGGTTTAAATGAGTTATTTGGACCTACCTCAGAGGTCCTTTAAATTAACTGAAGTTTGTTCATTTGTTACCAGATTTTCTCAGGATTGGCTCCTTAGTTTTCTCTTATTTTTTGCACAGTGATGCAAAATGGTTTTTTTTTTTGCATTTTCTCGAGATTTATCATTAGGTTTTTCTGATTTTTTTCACAAAGATGTGTATTATAGCAATGCCCAAAACAAAGTTAAGTCCTATTTAGAAAAATGATGATGCCAGAAATTAGCCGGTTTGGCAAAATTTTGATTATCTATGTCCATTGTATATTTATCATTAGGTCCATTTTGCATTCTGCTTATTTTTTTGCGTATTTTTCATTGGGAAGGTCAAATTAGCTGCTTTTCAAATCCAAATATATTAATATAAGTACAAAAATAGACTATACCCACTGAACGCTTTTGAATGCTATACAACATAACCCTATCATTATCATTTTTTTAATTTTCAATGATATTTACTTGTAAAATAGACTAAAGTGTGCGAAATAAAATTGGTACCTATGTAATTTTGGTTCCTCTATCCATGAAGGTAATAGAAATGGATGGAGCTATCACTCCTACTATTCTATTGTATAATATCATTGATAGCAAACTGTTGGTTTGTTGCATTGGAAAAAAGCCATTAATTTTGCTTTCACTCATGGGACTAGTAAAGTCGAAGAGTATTGCAAACATCCCCTGGGAGGGGCATTCGATCTGAGAACGACCATACGTTCGGCCAAAAATTTGGCTTCCAAAATCAGACCCTTACAGTGCAGTGGGCCAAAAGTCTGGTAGGTCACTTACCTTGTGTGCCTCCCCCGGGCAAACATCTATCCCGCAAAAATTAATACAAGGTAAAATATAAGAAACCTAAAAAAATGTGAAAAGCTTTCCTATGGTAAAATCGGTCTTTTTTCCCCTGCTTTTGGATTTCTTGTTAAATGGATATCTAAAATAATAAATCTCACTTTGCACTTTACAAAAGATTTTTTGATTTTTCTTCAGATGCTGTTTTACCTAGGTGGAAGAGTGCCACCGAGGACGATATTCGATTAAAGATAAAGAACGTTTTGTATGCGCCTGACCGACAAGGTGGTGGTGGACGTGGCAGTTTGGACAGTAGTATGTCTGGTCACAGTTTGGACAACAGTCTGTCTGAAGATTAATAATTTTTAGAATAATCTGTTGATATTAATGTTAATATTCTTAGTGACACAGTCCGGTGACGGCCTCGAATTATTCCTACAATTAAAGTTTTTCATGGGTCATTTAAGCCAAGGGGTCCTTAAAAAGCTGATTTTTGAAGTTGATTAGATCTCTAAAATGAGTCATTTGGTCGATTTACTCCCCCGGAATTGGCCGATAGGTTTGGTAAAAGTCGTGTTAAGTCCCGAGGAACCGCCACCTGACTACTCCTGAGCGTACTGTTAAAATAGGTTGCAAAATGAGTAAAAGTAGTTCTTGTAGAAACCAGGACAACACAAACCAAACTGAATAGCGAAGTGAGCTACTGTCCTGGTTTCTACATAGAAGCAATTTATACTACCAACCTTTTTGCAGCAGACTTCGTTGAAATTTAGTTTCTAGCTTTGCTAACTAAAAACTAGTTGGTCAGAACATGCAATGCCGTTGTAAAAATAAGTATTTAAAACTATTTAAATCTGTTCTTTTTGTAGAAAGGCACCTTTTTTTCAGGGTTACCTTGACTAAATCTCTTTAGTATGTGTATATTTGGAACAAGTATAGATCTATTTACTGTACATTACTTATTTCTTCAACCTGACATCATTCAGGAACTAGAAGTTAAGATTTTGTTCTATTTTTTTTTATTATTATTATTTTTTTTTGGCGGATGACACTTTAGCCTGGGAATCCATGCTATGATTTCTTCTCTGATAAACTGATGGCGAATGTATAGCATGGTAGGGGCTGAGTGTTTGAATTTCTCAGATCCTAATAACAGTTGAAAACATAGCCAATCAAATTTTGTTATTCTTTTACTGGTCACACTTTCTTAGAGAAAGCTCAACTTTCGAAATTTGGTTTTTATTTTAGTAAGTGAGGACAGCGCTAAATTCGAATTTCCCACTGTAAAAAATGTGAGTCCAATATTGGACTCACAGCTCGAACCCGTCTTGTGTACATCAAATTATAAAAAAACACACGACAGGTCTCCTGTCTAATGACACTTCCTCTTTTTAATTTTTATAATTCAAAAAAAATAAACTTGTCATATTTTTAGATATTTTTATATTATATCTCTATTTCATATTTTGAAACACATTATATAAAGAAAGAACTAGAAAAGTATTGAAAAGTGCATTCTTTTTTATTTTTGGTCTTTAAAATATAGAAAGTTTTATGATTTCCATCCAACGTTTTTGATACATAATAAAACAAACGTTTACTCAACGTAATTTTGTAACATCAGTGCAACGTTTAAATTACAACGTTAACTTTACAACGTTAAATAAACTCTCATTTCCGACGTCAACGTTAATCCAACGAAAATTGTAACGTTAAAAAAAAATGCGTTTTCACAACGTTAAATGCCCACTGGGTTCACTTACCAAAATCCTACCCTACCAAACGGTTCGTATATCGTCCGCGTATTTGTCTCTGAGGAGCTTGAATCTCTCACATCAAAAATACCAGTGACCCTCTTCCAGGCACCACCATACTATATTAATTCAGACAGTGATCATCCAATGACCACATCGGACACACCCACCTTATCCCAAATACCCAACTACCTGTGGAAAAATGACAAATTTAGGAACATTTACAAATAAAAAGTCACAACATCTCTAATCAATACATCCCTACCGGCAGATAACTTTAACAGAACCATAACATCTCTATTCGGATCACTGAGATGCAGCTAGTGAAAGTCTATTTGAAACAAATTAGCCTGGATATCCAGCCCGTAAACTTTTTTTTGATTTTGATATTTCTTATATAATTTTAGAACTTTATCTGGCCAGAGGAATGTTTCGCTACGCCATCGGGAAGCGTCCAACCATCGTCTGTTACGCCATCGGGCAGCGTCCAACCATCGTCCGCTACGCCATCGGCCAGCGTCCGACCATCGCCCCTACGCCATCGGGCAATTCAATTACAACAACAAAAAGCAGTCGTTTTCAAGAAGGATCTTCATCATCAACTTCCATACGCGGAAGAGGGGCCAGATTGGTCGCACAAGTTGCGCGACAAGTATTTCAGGTATTGATAACTTTCACCTTCCACCTAAAAACAGAATAAATTTTTTAATGAATGTAATCAAGGATAATGAATCGATTCTTAGCAAAGTACCTTATCCTACTCTGTAATCATGATAGATAGCTTGGCAGTTCTCCTAAATCTTCCATTCTTTTATCTATTACAGGGAGCGATTTTGCAAAAGTTTAAAAGAAAACCGTATGAAAAACAACAAGTAAAGAGGAGAGGAATAAATACACAAGCGGAAATCGTGACTTCGGATAAAATCTTCCAACGTGTAATTAATGAAATGGAGGCCGCAGAAAAGAAAAAGGCGGAAAAGGCATCAGCACCAAAAGATAAGAAGGCGAAAATCAACAGAAAATCGAAGAAGCCATCCAACAAAGTTCCAGAGGCAGTAGAATCTGAGACTGTAGAGGAAATTGTCCTTTCTGACTATTATGACAGCAGTGACCAAGATGTTGACACCACACCCCCCTTCCCGTTGACTGAAAGCCGCGTTAAGAACTACCTAAAAGGCTACTGGCTAGGGATTTCCTCACCTGAAAACAACAAGAAAGATGTGATTGGGAAGTGGTTTCTTGCTGTATTTTACGGCGCAACTCGAAAGCATGGGAAGGTTTACATCGGAAAGGCAATAAAGCGATTCGATTCTGGTAAGGGTGGGATCGTTGCATCACTTGAGGTGAGCTGCTTAAAGCCTCCGACCACGTGTTTCGCCTCAACACTAGAGTAGCACCCCAAGCAATCTCCTGACATTTGGACTGTGGATGCCTACAACATAATCGCCACCGGTCTCGATGTTACTTTTATTGGCAAATCAAAATGGGTAGTGAAAAATTATGAAGATTTAACCCGTAATTTCTTCTTAACTTGCAGAACGTGGCAATATGTTAGAAACTTATAACGAACTTGCAGAGGAAATTGTTAAATAGCTTTTTGTTTTGAACTAAACTTGTAACATTTGATATGAAACAAAAAAAATAAACAAACCCAGAGATCAAAATATGATATCAATTTGTTCCAGGTCCTTTTACCCCATCTCAGCTAAATCCTGGCGGGGTTATTCGGTCCATTTTTTTCCGAGGGCGGTCCGGTTTGCCTCACGACGGGGTCCGATTTACCCCAATTCACTGATTAAAAAACGGACCACAGTTTTTCTCTTATTTTGAGCGCAGCGCTAACGACATAGCGGGGAGAAATGCTGTTTTAGGTAAGTAATCTTGCCAGCAACAAATAAAGCCAGTAGTTCATGCAGTCCGGTGGGCGAGTGGACAAGGTTGTTGTTGCTTATAAGTTCAGTGGTAGTTGTTATTGGACGTTCGAGTCCCATGAAAATCCTTTAATATAAGTTTATTCTCTTTGATTTCTGTCAGATGTTAAATTTGTTTCTTGTGAACCTTCCATCTTTACTGTATTAAAAAGTTGACAACTTATGAATTAAGTCGTGCTTGTGTTACATACTTTTTTAGAACTTAAGGTTCGTGTCCCAAGAAGATCTGATTATGTTTATCTTTTTACTTTGCCAGTGTCAAAGATGTCAATTTTGCCTATATCCAAGATCCTCAATGTCTGATCTGTTCAGAGCTCTACTGTATTAAAAAATTACAACCTATGAATTAAGTTGGACTTGGGATATAAGTCCGATATAAGAGTCCCAAGGAGATCTGATTATGTTTATCTTTTTACCTTTGACTGTTTTCATACATGTCAACTTTTCTATTTTTCCACTTACTTAAAAGTTTTTTCAAAAATGTTGTCTGGACATTTTTGGTATTTTTTTCTTCTGTCCTGTTCCATATTTTTCCGGTGGAAAGCACAAGTCAAAACGAAACTGATTGACAGGTGTCACTTTGATAATGTACGCGGGAAATATCTTATTTTTTAGCAATCTCAAATAAAATTCAAATCTGATGTGATGGTAAAAAATTGTTCCATTCCCAATTGCAAGAAACGATTTTATCGAGTTTACAAAAGGAAGAAGACTGTTGGTGAAAAGACATTCACGATCAAAGTGAAAGGAGAGGACATTCCATTCCATCGCTTCCCAGCCAATAAGGAACGAAGGGAGGCTTGTATGAAAAACGGCTCTCTACCTGATAATCTAAACGTTGTCAGGATTTGTGGTAGACATTTTAAATCTGGGAAACAAGTTGACATATCTGGACATCCGAGCTATGTACCAACGATTTTTAACGACTATGACGATGAGGAAAATAACACAAACACTTCTTCTGTTGATCGATACAACAGACTTTTCCAGAGAAGACGCCAAAAGTTTCTAGAAAATCAAAACGCTATAAGCGATGAATCCACAATCAACACAAAAACGTCTGGTTGCTTTTAGAAATTTAAAACAAAATTGAAAAGTTTCCATTTGTTCAAGTTTAATTGCTATTTTATTGAATTTTTATTATACATAAGTAAATCCCTAAAATTATTTGTGTTGACTTACTTTCCTTGGAAAATGCGTGATAAAAGACTAAACTTAATTTTCCTTGACAAATGAGAGATCGATTTCTAACAAATAAACCTATTATGTATCAATTCTCCTTGGAAAATACATAATATTCTCCTTAGTAATTTAATTACCTAAACAATTTGAGTAAAAATTATGTAAATGATTTTCCTGGGATAAATACACAAAAAAAATTATACTTTATATATATTTTGTTTTGTTTATGTATCTTTTTTTTTTTTTTTTTTTTTTTTTTGCAATTCATTGTTTCTCCACTATTACTTTTCTTCTATCTTCATTTGGATTAGGTTTTTCTTTCACATACCACTATTTAAATTCCCTTTAACTTTTTGCTAAATTACCCTCTGTTTCGGAATGATTAAAAAATAAAAAATACCAAAAAAATCGTAAATGCACACAATTAACAAAAATATTCTTAACTTTTTTCGTTTTTATCAGTTTGAGTTATTTATATATCAATACTTTTCTTTTTCTAAAATGACAGATATTACATATCTTCACTATATTAAGCAGATATTCGACAAGAAAAATCGGATATCGAAAATTATTCAGTCGAGCTTGAGATATTCGACGAAGCGAAGCTGAGTCGAATATCATTAAAGCGAGACTGACTAATTTCGATATCCGATTTTTCACGTTGAATATATGGTTTATCGTTCACCAATTAGCAGAAATTTATTTTACTTTTTGTCCCATTATTATTTTGTCATTCAGTCTTTCTCTCTTTTTATAACATTTTCGAACGTTTTACTATCTTATTTAAGGATGTCAATTTCATTTCTCTTTAATTACAAAACGTTCGAATTTCCTTTCTCTTTTGTTAAAAGAACTTTCTGTTTTATTTATGTGACATTTAAATAATTATTTGATCAAAAAACTATTTTCTTTATGCTCGCTGCTACAGAAGAGATATTTGGCTATCGGATATCTAAAAATATTCGACAGTGCATTTTGCTTAGAGGTGGACGATAAATATATATATTATATAGAAACAATGTTAGAATATTTGATGCAGTTATTGTTATTGATAAAGAATATTTTACAATATACTAAAGTTCAATTTGCTACCTTTGTTTTAGATTTTCTTGTTTTCTTTTTGCTGCAGTAGGGACAAAACCACTTTCTTTTAGGGGCAGAATCCAAACCAACACATTTTAAATGATACACTCTAACAACACATGATTTATCTCCATAAACAATTATATGTTCGTTCACTTACCTATTACATGTACAACACAAATCTTCTGAATCATTTTCAGCAACGTAGGAAGTGTTTTCGATTGCAAATTCTGTAATATCTGAATATTTCCTTGAGTACCATTTGCTGGTTAATTCTGGCAAAATAACATTAACATAAAACTGCTTGGAACTTTCTCACTAAGAAAATCAGGATCTATAAAAATTTCTTGAATCAGAGATACAGTAGGTGAGTAAACAATGAAGTAGCTTCTAGGTATTCCTGTGATTAACATTTGTAACTGTACTTGATAATAATAGGGGTGATCTTGTTTAAGTTTGTATTTATTTTCAGTCCCTTCCTCTTTTTCCATACAAAAATCATTATCTGTGTCTGCAAGGTGAATCATATCAGACTTTGTACATTTATGGGGACATTTTACCTCAACTACAGCAAAAACACTCCATTATTCCATCTGGAGAAGCACTCAAAAATGGATAGTCTTGCGATCGATAAAGCCCACAATCCTTAATCACACAATTCTGATGCTGCGAGCTTAAGTATACATCTAAGGTATTTCGTGCATCCTTTTCAAATTTATTGCCATGTTCTGTTGATGCTGAAGTAAAACGTCTAGTAGATGGATAGCAAATGTCTAAAATCAATGTTTGAGAAGGGTTTTGAATATCTGTGTGACAGGCTTTACGGAAATTACTGGCTGTTATGATACCAGCTCTCATATTGAACCAAAAATTAGATTTAGCCTGCTCTCTGTTTTTGAATTCAATAAAAGCAATCTCTTCTTCTGAAATTTCCATACTGTTGAAATAACGTTTACTTAACGCAATAATGTCATGGAAATGAAGCTTTTGGTTTTGTATGTCAAATAGTTTAGTAGGATTGTGGTTAACTCTAGCTGAAAAGAGTCCGTATGCCTTCAACTGCTGATGGCTATATGTGCTGGTGTGGTCAATGAGATATGCATATATATCAGCATAACTCAAATTTGGCCATCGTTCAAAATGGTCAGTCAACTGGTCGTATGTTTTTCCAATCACAAGTGGATCATACACAAGCTGCATTGGAAGAAGCTTGGCATCATACTTCAGCTGATAACTTATGATAATAGGATGAACGTTTGCTCCTAGAATCTTTGATTTCTCCATCCATTTATTATCCTACTAACGTCTTACTTTCACTTTCCTGCTTTCGATTTTAATGTTTTTTTTCTAACTCGAGCTCGGTACCATTTACCTGGTTTGTTTACTTTTGTTTCGGTTTCGTTTCCAAGTGTCGGTCCTAGTCTTCAAACCGATATTTTAATAAAAAAATAAGTTCGCTCAAATGATACAGTTGGTGGCGCAATGGCACTTCTATTCCCTCACTATACTGAAATTTGTAGACTCATCGTGAGTTCGAATCCCATAGATGGCGTTATTTCGAGGGAAAGATTTATTTTAGTATTTAGAAACAAAAAACCCTGAGATTTTTCCAAAGTTCCCATAAATGGTTATAGTTTAAAAGAAAGGGAGGATTTGGGAATACACGTTGAATCTGCCACCTGATATTTTCCCAACATGGCGGCAAGAACGCATTACGTAATGTTACGCAATGCGACGCGTGGAGACATTGCAAGGGTGCTATCATGAATACCCCTGGACCAAGCAATATCCGCCATCTTTGATTAGAGTTTTTTGGAAATGGTACCCGAGATGAAGTCATTGTAATGTTAAAAAAATTAACATCTAACGCCGCTGCATCATCAAAAGAATTAGAGCAAAAAGTAGATCTAGCGCTCTCGATGCATTTACACCGCTATCGAGTAGTGCCGCCATTAGGGTACTACTTTTCAAAAAACTCTGATCAAAGATTTTGCTTGGCTGGGGTTGAGAAGCTTGGTCCAGGGTATATAAAGGTCAGTGGTTATGCCAGTCCAAAATGACCACACATTCGACAGAAATCAGAAAAAATGAATTCAAATGGAGAGGTAAACCAACATTTATGTTTGTACTAAGACGGCAAATTGGGTAACTTCCGAAAAATTCCATGTTTCAAAAATTATTAGTGTATAGTGAGTGACTGGCGGGTGGCAGGGGATGCTTACTCTAGGTACTGCACCTGATCTCAGACTTTGGTCTTCATCTTTCCGCACTATTTTCATTTAAAAAATTGGGTTCCTTTTCGCTATATTTGTTTTTAATTGTTCTAGTTCTTTGTCTCTAGTGTGAAATTTGGCTTATTTTGCTGTTTTGTCTTTTGACTTTTAGGATTGTGGGTTGTTAAAATGCATTGGTCATTTGATTGTTGTCATATGTGGGAAATGTTTTAGTGTCTTGTGAAATTTGATTAACTTCTTCAGAGATATAACTCTATTTGAATAGTTTTCCCACATGTACTAAAGTTTTATATGTAAATATATACAGTTAAAAATCAAGGACGAATTTGTTTTTTAACATAAACTTTATGTTCCCTCTTTACAGACAGAAGAGGAAGAAGTAAGTAAGGTGGATGTGGTTTTGACCCCCTTGTAGTTTAAGACAATTTGGATGGAGAAACCAAACCAAAATACCAGGCTTTGACGAACACAAACAAATCATTTAATTTTTAACATATGAATAATCTGAATAAACGTCTGCTTGGAACAAAGTAAACTTTTTAAAGAATTTGCTTTTGAAACCTAACAAAAGAAAGAAAATGTAAATAGTTAGGTACAATTAGCCAAAACCTGGACAAAAATAATCCAGAAATATTTCAGGAATCACCGAAAAAAGCTCCACCCCAGGAAGATGGGAACACCCTCAATGCATAATGGCTATTTTCTACAACCAGCTCATCTTTTAGCCCTGATCATGGGCAGAAAAATACATGGTTTAATATGTTTAGATCAGCCGTTGGTGAGATTCAGGCTCAGATAAAACCGTTTCTAACGCTTACTTTTGCTGAGTCACCACTTTTTTCGATTTTAGAATTGTTATGTCTCGCCACGGTTCATCTCGATTCATTTCTATCTATACTCAGTCTTCATTGAAAGTATTCTACAGCAAAGAGGTAACTGGAACCTATCTCACAAATGCAATGAAAACAGGCAGCAAAAATGATCTAAGGAAAGTAGAGGTACGCAAGAGGTCCGGGGTTTCTTTGACATTGAAACGAAGGCATAACTGTTGTCTGAATGGTTTATAAACTTGAAAAAAGTTTTTGTATTGTGCTGATTTAAAAGCTTGCCAGGAACTAAGAACTATCCCCTGATAGTGTTGATTTACCTGCATCGTTTTATATTTACTGTATAGAAGAAACAAATTAGTTATAATTCTACCAAAGGGACTAATTGAGGACAAAACATGAAGGAGATGGCTTCATAAATCTCTGACGACCAGGTATAGAAATTTATTGCGCATGTGTCAATCTTAATACACCTTTTCGAACAGAGTCGCAGGGTCAGGCGCGTGCCACTTTATTATTCAATTTACCACCCTAAACTAGTTTCATTCCTTTTTTTACACTTTCTTCTATTTTTCTTTCGGTGCGAAAAAAGGCTGGGACGACTTAAGGGTGGTAAAATGGACAAAAAAATGCCCTCTCATTCTCTATTGCTGACTCTTAAAAGCGTCGATGACATTTTTAGTTATGATTTCAACGATGCGAGTAAACATATCAACTTTCTGTGTTGATTGAATAGAATCGGGATTGGTCGGCACATGTCCGAATATGATTCGGCATGTGCTTTTCATGGTACTTAGGATGAAAGAGATGCATTGTTGATTATCTCAACTTTATCTTTAAGGGAATTTGAATTAGCTTTTCATCAATGGCGGAAGTACATCAAGTAGAAAAAAAAAGAATACTTTCAGATTTTCAGAGATTTCAAAAAATTAACAAAGTTTCACTTGCAAAGTGCATGGAGCGGCTGACCAACAAGTCCCGAAAATGTGACTTTTCCTATGACCCAAAACAAGATAATTGATAACTCATTATAATCTGACAACTAATTCAAACATGTTTGAGATTCATCAAGGCCTAAGGTCAAAAGATCACAGCTTTGGTTTGAATACAGTTGACATTCTCCATAACCGATTCCACATCTTCATTACTTAAAGTAACAGAAACAGGACAAGCCAAAATCAAGTCTTTCTCTTCATCATCTGCTGATCTTACATTTTTCAATTTCGGGGGAGTAAAAACTTCTTTTAGGTACAGCACATTCATCGCATCTCTCATACTTTTAATTATCAAAATCATTATCTGGTACTTCTTCAAAACACTTTAGCAGGCGACTCGACGACATTTTTTCGCAGTGTGAGCAATATCACAAGGACAAAAAAAAACAAAAAAACACTATTTCAATCACGATCTCCACCCTATCTTCTAAGCCCTCGAATATAGGCTTCCACATAGGTAATCCAACATGGATGACATATATTTCTATATTGTCGTATATTTCTGATACGTCAAAAAAACTTTGCCATAAAGTGCTATGCTGTTGCAGTAGATAACTATTTTTTTTTGGTTCAAATCTTCCACCATTCTCCCTTATTGTCTATAAGAAAGTCAGTCCCTTGGTTCAGTTTTTTGACCGAAATTTTCAAATTTGGTTTTCCTGGACATAATCTCTTGTGGATTCTCGATGTAAGAGTTTTACTTCTTTTCTTTTTTTATTTGCCGTTGCAGTAAAGCACATGCATTTTTGCTAAACATGGCATTTAAATTTCTAATTTCACCATAAGCCTTTCTGAACGCTTCGTTTTGGTTAGATGGGAGACCCTGAAAAGGAGTAAGTTTTTAAATAAAATTATCGGTTGATTTCATTTTTAGTTGATTTTAGATGAAAAATTTATTTTAAAGTGTCTTTATTCTACTGCGACTGTAACAATGCTTATAACTGGTTTATATATCTTTGTTACATTTGACATTGAAAGCTTTTTAGCATTCTTGTTGACACATACCGAATTACAAAAGTTCAAAATCATGATATAATTGAATGATTTATTGGATACAACCTTTGACATTTTACCTCATTTAGGCAATATATAAATTTGTTGTTTCAAAAAAGAAAATCTTTTGTATGTTTTCATTGTTGTTGTTATGGTGTACATTGTGAGTATATACAAGCATACTCAATGTTAATGTTAATGTATAAATTCTTTAAAGTCGAAGAATGTGTACAAGTCTGTACACAAGTCTGTTTGTAACATTCTGTGTCATACTAATCTACCTGCACCAAACTTTATAATCGTAGAACTTTGTGAGGTGAGGTATTTTTTGTTTTTTTCTAAGATTATGAGCTTGGATTCCTAGGCTACATCTGTTAATGCCCAATCGCCAACGATTTCTTCTGTAGAGCATTTTGGTTTATAATTTGAAGATATTTTTGTCTGCTTTGTAATTTTTCAACGATGCGTAGATTTGTTCTTCGGCTTCCTCTTACGCACCAGTTGAATCATTTATTGTTATTCTTTTTAAGCTCATTTTGCATCATAAGTTGAGTGTTTTTCCCACTTTATTTCTTAGTTTTTTCGTTATTCGTACACAGTTTGAACGTAAGTAATGATCGTTGTAGGATGTCACGAATATTGTAGTTGATACAGGGGTAACTGTGTGCACTCATAATGAACTAATCTTTTACATTTTTTGCATGTTAAGCGATCCAGGTCTTCGTCTTCAGTACATCTTGACGGCGTTCAAGCTTGAGGTGGTGAGGCTGCTTCGAAAAGCTGGTCTTTATCCATTTTGATGTTATTTTTATGAATTTTGATATTTTTATTTGTTTTCAGCCATTTTTTCAAAGAGCGTTGCAAAAGCGTCTAATCTAGTTGATGTCAAATAAAAACTCAAAAGCCATATCTACTGAAATAACACTTTGATAATAATATTTGATGGTTTTCTTAACAGCTCCAAATATTTTCACATCAAAACCATTTAAACCAATATTATCATTATATATTATTAATATTTAATAACATTCAAGGACAGGTGGATACGGTCTTGCTCTCGTGCTGACATAAACTAAAAAAAAAAATTTTTAAATTTGTTAGCTTGTTTCTTTTGTTGGCTTGCTGTACATTTGGATACTTTTTTTGCTGACTTTTCTGTATTAATTTGATAGCTTTCATTAGTTTTTGGCTGATTATAATGTCACAAAGCGAGGGAAAATCAACACGATGTTCTACCGAATTAGCTAAGTTTGAAGATCTTTTGGACAAAAGAATAGCTAATATTGCCTGTAAAAGGATATAATCGAGTATCAAGACCGTAAGATTGCAGCCCTTGAACTTGAATCCAATAATCACGAGCAAATAGTCAATCTGGAAAGCAAAGTATCAGATATGTCAACATTATTTTGGAGCTTCAGAATAAAGATACTGTCCTCAGCTCGGCTAACTTTTTGACTTAGCCTGGATATCCAAGCTAAAAATTTTAGAAAAAACAAAATCTACCTCAACATATAAAGTTCTAAAATTATAGAGCTTGTTTCCACAACTTTCCTAGCCAACCCTGGGCAGCAAAACATAAATTAATAAAAAGAAGCCTTACAAGATCTGAAACCATTTAAAACATCCAAAGATTACACCAGTCAGAGTCCATGAACAAGTTTGTATGCATTATCATGACCAACCATGTTTTCTTGGAAAATGTACTTGCCTCTGTTTTCTTCTTTTCATGTGTTCATGTAACAGAAAGTTCTATCTTTACTAGCAAGATTGCATTTCTCATACGAAGAATGCAAATCGCTCTAGGGAGACCAGGCTGCAAACCAGAACATAAAATATCAAAAAAATAGACTGTGAAATAGTTTACAGCCTGAATATCCAGGCTATTTTTTACCACGCATGATGATCATCACGCGCAGTATTCAAGAAGGTCGTGTCTGGGGATTGCTCGAGGAAATCAATGAGGTGAAATTAGCGAACTGTTGCTATTTCCGTGTGTAAGTCTAAACAGAGCTTTACGCCGAAAATACATTCGAATTTTCAAATGTAAACAGCACTTTAAAAATCGAATGTTTTTGAGTGTTCACACGAGCGCGCAAATGTTTACGAATGTTTTGAAACAATTTATTTTAGTAAGTACGTTTAATCTGGACAGTCTAGAGAATGTTACTTGTCTCTTGATTTTTCATAGTCATTGAAATTATTTTTCTGAGGAGGAAGAACTCTGAACTGAAATTTTATTTTCCTAAATGTTGTATTCATTTCATAGAACAGTGTCAAAATGTATTTTCTTTCGAAGAATTATGATTTATAATCAGGAAACACTTCTTGGTTTTGGATGCACAAGTTTATTGGGAGGGCATTATTTGCCTAGAGTTAAAGCTTTAGTTTTGATTCTTAATCACTGCTTTGTTGTTTACAATTCTTTCTCTTATTCTCCAAAAAGCTTTAGATTTCTTTGGTGTTGTCAATGATGACGTTAGTGCAATTTAAGTACGAAGAAGATGGGAAGAAGAAAAAACCGAACTTTCTTCAGTTTTGAGATGTTTTTTAATATTGAAATGCGTTCCGGAGCTCAGCTGCAATAAAACAAAGATTAGTTAACTTTTATTAATTGTGGGTTCTTGATATTAATCATGGCGCAGATGACAAGAGAAAAAAATTATCTCACTGTCAACGAGAAGAAGTTGTGTGAAACTTCTACCACCTCAAAATTGGTCGAAATTCATGGAGAATTCAGCCTGGCTCAGCTCATTAGTATTTGCTACCAAATCCTAAACCTCTCCACTCACCTCCACTTTAGATATTTAATTTCCCTACAGATGAGCTAAGAGATTCATTTTTTTATATCCCTGCTCTGGCAGGTTCTGGTAGTAAGTAGATTAAGATGCTATGTTATGCTATGGTTTACAGAGAATGGAAGTAAAAGATGGGTATTTATGCTAACCATCTCTATCTTACTGAAATCTTCTTTATCTCCAAGGAATGATGACACAACCCCTGATTTATATTAAATTTATATATATTCTTTCTTTTTCTTCTTCAGGATGTAGGATTAACCAACACACAGCTACCTTCAACAAGTACATCAACCAACACCCTACCAAGTTTAATTTACATACCATTACCTTTAACCAATGCATCAACCTACACACCACTACCCTTAACCAGTGTATCAACCAACACACCACTACCCTCGATAATCAATATACTGCTACCTCCAATCAGTTTAATAGCTCCATCCATATCAAATCAACGATGTAAAAATAATAGATAACCAACTACCTCTAGAAGGCACTTTTCCTAAGAGAACAACCATTGTTTTCCTATTGAAATGAGCACTCTATTAAAAAGCTCTCTGTGCAGTGCGTGTTATGCTTTTAGCTAGATACTCTTTTTGACATCCACTGAATTGATAGAAAATTTGAATTGTCATTTACTGCAAATTTTGGAATTTTTTTCAAAAGATAAAGGTTTCTTTAGATAACTAAACGCTCATAAAATGCTGTTATCTGAAAAATATATGTGTGATTTGAAATGCGATATCTCACGTATGAAAAGTGCATGAAGGTTGCATGATACAAAAAAAACAGATGCATGTTTATAGAACAATAATATCTAATTAAAAAATTCCTTCTGTGAGGCTGCCTTTAGGAAAATACACTTTTTCTTACCCAAAATTTGGAAAAATATACATCACGTGATCGATTCTGTCCAATAGAAGGTTGCAAATGAAGCAAGTTTTTATTTAATTGCACTTTTTACGATGCAAAAATTTTTACAACCGCAACACAGATGTTTTATGAGAATCAAGGCAAGTTGTTATCTATTATTTTTACATCGTTGATCAAATCAAGTGAGTTTTTTGATTTTACAAAAAGACCTTATTAACCCTTCGAAATTTTCGATAACTTTTGAAATCTTTATCCAATCAACTTGAAATTTTCAAAGTGTGCACCAAATATAAATTGTAATTTTTAGTGAAATTTTTGGCATCATTGATGACGTTATTAAACTAACATTCAGATATGCAAAATGGTGATGCCCAAAATGTGATAATGAAGCCCGATTTTTGGGAAAAAAATTGTCGGCCAAAAAATCCGGAAATATTCAAGAAAAACTGTTTTTGACGTTTTCTCGGATTTTATCATTAATCTTTATCTGACTTTTTTGCAAAGATGTGTCTTAGCCCAAAACATGGTGAGAATTTCTGAATCTTAATTTTTTACACAGTTTTTTTCTGATTGATTGTTTTAATTTTTCTCCTTATTGCTATCTAATTTTTACCGTCAGGTAGTTAGGTCCATTAAGCATCTAGCTTGTCTTGTTTCAATTTTCTTAGACTCAAGTTATCTAGGAAAATCTCTTGATATTTACAGTTTATTTACTGTCAAAAAGTTAAGGCATACTTTGTGTACCATAAATCCTCGAATAAGCGCCCCTTTTTAGCTAAAATAATATTATAAGTGCCCTGCTCGAATAAGCGCCCCCTCCAGGGAGTAGATACTTGTGTCTTAAAAAGAAAGAAAGCGATTAAGAATAAAATAAAAGAAATTGTCAATTGGATTTTTCCAATTTTTCTTTTATTCATCCTTATTTGAAACAGTTAAGTTTAAGCAGATTCCGAATTTGTTGATATACGAATTTCTAAAATAAAAAAATAAACGCCTTGCTCGAATAAGCGTCCCACTTAAAAAAGCGATTTTAGAGCTCACTTATTGGAACATCAGCAGAGCGTGAGCCTTGCTGCAGATAGAGAGAAAGCCAGACAAAGAAATGAACAAGAAACCCTTCTTAAATTGCGGCAAAACCGCTCAAAGAGAGTCCTTCCTGAACCAGAGTCAAAACAAGACAATGTTGTGATCTCAGTCCGACATCCGGAGCTAGGTACTGTTTCCGGCTGTGTTTCGGGTTGGTTCTTTGGCTCTCAAGTCACCATACTTTTCTTTAAATCCAGTTGGTGGAGAAACAGTCAAATGCTGGGAGAAGGTTAAGGATTATGGAAAAGCTGTGTTGATGTTAGGGGAGAGAGAAGATCCTATGCAATTTGAGAAAGATGGAGAGGTTTCAGTAAGTGGCTTATAACTAATGATGATGAAACAGATCATTTCTCATATGCAGATGAAGAGGCAGCAAATTTTATCCCAAAGAAACAAAGTGAAAATCAAGAGACACCTGCTACATCAATTTGTGACTGTAATTTAGATGATTATCTTTCTATCCTTTTTCATTTTGTATCGGGACTTTATGTCCATTTGAGGCAACCTTGATGGGATCAAAGATCTCTATCGTGGGTGGAACACGATAAGAAAGCATAAGGACATTGGCCAATTTCGTTGCCTAGATCCAAAAAAGCACCCTCGATAGAGAAAGAGTTTGTATCAGCGGCGAAAAGAGTTGTGGATGACAAATTCAAAAAAAAACAAATTGATAAGAACAACGTTTACGTTTGTCAGAAAACAATTTAAAGAAGAAGACTTGTGGCACTGTAAGCTTTTATCATATCAATTTTAAGTTTGTAAAGACAAGACTGAGCTGGAGCTGGAAGAACCCTGAGAAACTTAAGGCAAAAGGCAGCAAAATCAACAGCAGAATTCTGTCTCAAATTCGATCGAATTTTAAAACTTTTTTACGGCTTCAATGTACGCAACACTGAAAAGGGCAATTTAAACATAAAGCTATTTATTGAGCCTTACAGCCTTACAGAAAGGATAACCTCTCTGATTTGTTCGATTTTTTAAACAGTTTCTTGAAATATCTTTCTGAATGGAAAGAAAGTGTTGATCAACGTCAAAAGACATGATCGATTATACATAAAACTTTCGGCAAGGAAGAAACCAAATAAGATCAAAGTGCATGATCACAAATGATCTTTCTACAGGTATTCAGAGGCGGTGCGACACCCCTGCATAACATGCGCCTACATGGTAAGCTAACCATAGAGTGATTTGTCGCAAATAAAAAACGGGGGTGGAAGATGTATTCGGTGCCTTATTGAATTTTTTTTACTGTAGATAGAGCCTTAAGTACTATGCTCCGTCTATGTTATTATCCGGAGTCAAACTTTACGGGATTTAATCATCATTTCTTAGGGTCTTGAGATTTATTTTACTGACTTTAAAGTTTTTGCCGAAAATAATGAAACCGTAGGAGACGTCGTGTTAGCGGGTCCGTGAATTCCAGTCTTTGTTTTTAATTTTGTGGTGCTAAGAGTTTGCGTACCATGCAACATGCAAACTTTTGCAAAAGTGAGCTCATCGAGGTCGATTTGCATGTTTCCCGGGATTTTTGAAGAAATTAGCCACTAAAGATCTAAAAGCAAGACTCGAAAAATAGGCTTGTTCTGTTTCACAACATTTTCAGTTTTAGTCAGTCCTGATTTTAGATTTTTATGTCATAAGAAACTTGCGGGTTCGACCGGTTGCTTTGGCCTGCTTTTTGCGAACAAGCATAAACAAGCAAAATAAAGTCACAGAGAAGATATGCTGGATTTTTTATTTGGAATTCTATCAGTTTCAAGAAAAATGCTATGGAGAAATAGAACAGTAAATAATCGAAACCCCAACAACAACAACCAGGACGTTGGTGACCATCAGGAGATTTCTTTTGATAGTTGCTCACTTGGCTTTATTTTGGTTTTAGCTTATAAAATCAATACAACCTACTAAGGGACTGATAGCTCGATATTAACAGGATATACATGAAGGGTACAAACACATCAAAGGTCATGCCAAAAAACAAGGATGTGGTTGCAGAAAACATTATTTATGTGCTGGCTTGAAAATTAATGCCAATGGATTCTTTGTTTTTGTAGAACTGAATTCTGAAATTCATAAAAAATTACATATACAAACAATGTGATCCTCAAGATTATCGCAGTCAATCACAGTCTGAATGTTCCACATCATCTAGCATACTGACTGCTTAGAAACTTGACTCTGTTCTGGTTGAGTATTAATTATATTCATTTGCGTAATCATAGAACTTTGCATATAATTCAGGAGGCAGCGAGATTGAGCCTTTGGACTGATCAAATTACAACATGGGATTTACAGTCAAATGACAAACTCTTGGAATTCAAGATTGCAAAATAAATTTCAAAACAGATACAATATTTTTTTGTATCAACAAGAATTTCTATTTGGTGGGAATTTGTAATATATTTGTAGGTATATATAATTAATAAAATGTAATTCATGGAAAAGATTTTATAATTTCAAATATCAAAACAACAATAATTTGATAGAAGATCTTCCTCACTCTATACACACACTTTTCTTGTTATACACAGTACAGATATAGATAAAACTCTCAAAAATTTATGGCTTTGTTTTGCTCTTTTGCTGTTTGCTTTTCATTAAATATTTATATGGTTTCTGTTTTATTTTTTTATTATTATACAAAGAAAGAATGATTTTGTTTAATTACTTCATACTAGCTATAAGAACTTTGTCATGATTACGAAAGCAGCAAAGTAGCAAAATAATACTGTATTTTATCTATTACTTTTTTATAAGAACATTTCGAGGTTTAAAAAAATTAAAAGATTAGGAGAAGCCAAACCCCAATGAAAATTAATGGTTTTTGTGAGAAAAAAATTCACTTTTCATACTAATTCCGACTAAAATTTTGATGTAAACCTGATAAAAGGTTGCCGTTTTAGCCAATCTAGAAGAGCCTATTTTCAAAATTTTTCTGGCCCGTCGGCCCCAACCATGGTGGGGCCTCCTTAGATACTATATAGAGCAACACAATGAATAATCTCGAATAAGTGGCTCCTAAAGACGGTGACGCTGAGGTATTTGATCTCAATAATGACATTGTGTGCGGACGCTATATCTTTTTTTAATGAACATCTTGAGAACGAAGACAGTCAGTCCCGGGACGATTACGATAACTTGCAATATTACTGTTGGTATTTAAGACTATTTACTATACTTTACTGACTCTGCACCAGACGACAAGGTAGTCATGAAGATCGAAATACAACATGACAATCTTACTTTGAAATATAAATTTCTCCGATTACCAGAGGAGAAATTTCATACACAGTTGAAAGGAGTTGTCGTTTGAACGACATCGTCTGAATAGTAATTTTTTTCCTTTTTTGAATTAGGTGAGACCAAATTAATTTATTGTTCTACATTCCTGACCGACCTTATTCTTCCAAAATAGAATAAGAATATTGAATTTGCAACTGAACAAGTTAAAAAATGTATTTGTAAATTCATCCCAAATTTTAGATGAATTCGAAATATCACACTGACACAAATATGTATATCAATAAAGAGGAAAAAGTTTGGTGCTTCAAAATCTCACAAATTTTCTACATCTTGACCTTTTAACCCTAGATTTTCAGAAATTTAATTTTATTATACTGACTACTGACCCATATAATTCGGAAGGCCTTTCTGTGGAAAAATAAATTAAATTTGTCTTTCTTTATTTTGGAAATAGCTCTTTTGCTATTTACGATTTCATATTGAATAATTAAAAGCTCTAACATTAAAACAATAACTCACCATAATGTATAATTGCATTAAAGAAAGAAATTTTTTCATTAAATTTTTTGATTGCAACTTGCAAATCGAGGCAGCTCTGGATCGCTTCGCAACTTATTTACATGTATTATAGATTTAAGGCCCAAAGGGCTAGATGTCCTGCTTTAAACCATTGCAGGCAAAGAAAAGTGAATATCGCAAAAAAATATTGCTGCTATAGTTTTCGAAAATGACAAAAAATAAGAAAGTTAAGGAGAGCGAACCTGATAAACCAAAACTATTTTGCCGAATATGCAATCAGCCATACCTAAACTCAAACACAAGCATAGCAAATCTTTTTCATAATAAGCGCGACCCATCCTCACTGACTTGGATAAGTAAACTAAAGAGCTTAGATATCACCCTCCAAGAAAGGTCTATCTATTCTGACAACTCAATTTGTAAAACTTGTCAAACGTCAGTGACAAATGTTATAAATTCTTTACAACAATTAAAAGAGTGGAGGGATAAATTTGGAACAGAGGAGAATAAAGCATGCGGCAACCGGGTTATCGAGTCAAAACTTTCAAAAGCTACTCAGGAACAAAGTGTAAGATTTCAATTACAAACCTCTTAAGATTTTATATGAGGCAATTTCTCAACCTAACACGAGGAAATTGACCTGTTGAGTCGTTAAAACGCAACTTTGGCGTTAATTTTCTCGAGTTAGGTTAGAGAAATCAACTATATCCACTACTGTAAAAGTCCTCTATATCGTTTTTTCAGAGCTTTTGATTGGTATAAGTGGTATAGGATTTTATTAACTTACTTTTTTTAATATACATAAAATTTCGGGGGTCAAGGGATTTTGCCTGTGACGTCAGTTTTTTGCCCGTAAATAATTTGTTAGGCCTTATTCGAAAACTCCCCTCGCGAAAAATCTTTTAAATAATTCACTGTTTAAGAAAAACCAAAAGTGGTTGCATCGAAAAGAAGATGTCACAGACTCTAAGGGACGGCCCCTCTACTACCACGTCAATAACACAAAACTGAACACTAAAATAATTTTAAATTTCAGGACCCTGATGTCAATAACATATATTCAATCCAAAATGGTACTATAGAAATGATGTCAGAAAAATGTAAACGGGAAATTGAAACCCTCGAAAGATGTTCCTCAATCAAAAACGTCGATCCTGAATCATTGGCTTCTATGAATGATACTGTGGGAGGAATATGATCATTTTTGTCCTGTTTTATCATCTGTGCTCAAGTCAGTAATTTGACACGACGATTTAGTGTTTCCAAGACTAATGATATACGGCATATTATTCAAATCAAAATATCCAAAATCTCGACCTTGCAATCTTATTACACAAGTTCACATGATTTATACTACATTAGCAATGGTGATGATGATATTAGCTCTTTTCGAAAAACGATGGTATATAATAACTTATCAACTTTAAAGTATAAGTTACTTATGATTTTGTCACAAAATTTACCTTCTTTTTAGGAATGATCAGTTATTGATGGCTGCCGGTGCTCGTAAGAAGGTTTTCAAATGGTTCAACAAATTTGCGTTAACTAACTCGTATACAACAGCTCTGAGAAAGAATAAGGCGTTAGCGGAAGCCTACGATGCCGCCGTATTGGAATGGAAGAAGATAAAAGAGCAGATTGCAGAGGATACCTTATCGGGGAAAACTTCGTCGGGGAAAAGTGACGAAATTTTGGACAAGTGACGAAAATTTTCCCCGGCCTTAAAGCGTTTACCAACTACCAGCAAGTGACGAATTTTTCCCCGACGAAAATTTCATCTCTAAAAACAAGGATATAACACCCGAATAGCTACGTGAAGAAGTCACCAAAGTTTTAACTGATGAATATGATGTGATTTTATAATCAATATTCTATTTGTCTTTTTCGATTGGAAATTTCACTGTTGTCAGTATTGATCCTTACTGTCTACCAGCTTCTTTTTTAGGAAGAAGATTCAGATGAATAATTTATTTTTCCAAAAAACAATCCAATTTCATATTTTAGATTGTTGGAGATAATCTTGACTTTGAGGTTATTTCGGGACACCAAAGCAAAGAAAACAAGAACAGAATCCTACACTGGTTCCATGTAATGGCTGTGAAAAGTAGAGTTCATTCCCTCAAAGGTATATTTAAAAAATAATCAACTTATAATTATAAGAAAAAAAGTTATAACTTATAAATTATATAAGTTAACCTAACCTTAGATCATTCCCTTGAGAACGGACCGAGTCTGAAACATGTCGGGAAAAATCAAAATATAATAGCCGCATTCTTTTTCACCGTCCAACATATAACTTAACCTTATAATTATAGATAAAAAAATTCAGTCGAATAAAAAACCTAAATTGTGTTGTTTTATGTTTTGGAATTATGTTTTAGTGGCTTGGATTGAATAAGAAAAAAAGTAACTTTAAAAAAGTTTTTACATAGAGCATAATAAAAATCTCTGGTGATTGCATATAATTCTGAAAATTTGATTCTCTTTATAGATAAAAGAGACAAAAAGTTCTATGAGAACTTTGAAATAATTGCTGGACCTAAATCACAAGATTTGATGAAGGAGAACTTCAAAGTCTTCGTTACAAGAGTTTTGGTAAATTACCTCCCAGCCTTTAAAACTTTCAAGAAAAATGTTTGTGATCACATCCCACACGACTTTAAAGATGAAATGGAGAAAAAATCGGAAGTTGTAAGTAATTATGATATGTACTGTAAGTTTGGTGTACATTTTCCCATACCAGTTTTTTCGAAGCTCCCACTTTTACAATTATATCATAGGGATCACTACCTAAACTATGATACACTCTCTGGACACGTTGACTCTTTGAAAAACGAGCTTTCAGAATGTGGCAAGATAGATTACTTCAAGAACAATAAAAAAATAGAAGTGTCAGACTCTCCCACTGTAAGGTAATACACGTGTTTATTTTGATGTGCTTTAACTTTAGGTCCCTCTTGGTTTGATCTTCAGATCTGAAAATCTTTCCTCTGAAATGGCTGAAATTCTAACTAAAATTCAGAATAAGTATGTTCCAAAGGTTATACTCAATGGTGAAATCGTAATCCTAGAGAATATAGCAGTGGGCGGAGATCAGTTAACAGAGGAGCGAGGTATCAATCGCCAAAGAGGTTTTATGGACGGATCAACAGAGGACCAGTTGGCGGGTCTTTTTCCACAGTTTGAAGATTGGCACCTCAAGAAAACCCTGTACGAAGTAAGTTATGCTTGATTTTAGAAGGAAAGTGTACTAATATGGAAGAAATTTAAATTTTTTATCCTATTGATTTAGGCATAGCGAGTACTTTTACGAATACTTTTGAATTGAGAATAAGTTTTTCGATTCCGAAAATAAAAGCTCTGATATATATCTCTGATATCTTAAAATAAAATCTTTAAAGTAAAATCTTCATCTTGAAAATTAAAATAACGTTAATTTTTTATTTTAGATAACCCAATCAATACCAGAAGAAGATCAGCAATAGCATTGATGAGAAAGAAAAACAAGATTGGTTATACAAACATACAGAGGAAATCATAAAAAGGTTGGTAAGGTTGGTCAATGAAAAAATAGGAAATTTATGCTACTGTAGTCTATTTCAGAAAGGCCTTAGTAATTTATCATATTGAATCATACACAGCCCTGAAAATGGCCAAATATTGAGCAATTTGGCTTTATTTATAAGAACATAGGCTTCGAAACCCAAAAACAGGCAAATTACTAAAATAACATTTATAAGCTTCAAAAAGTTTTGCCGTTATTATGCTCTTTTTACATACTTTGTTGTAAAACTTTTTATTTCACTTTAGATTCACGGTCCCTCATGAAATCAACTTGAGCCAGGAAATCAAAGAAAACGACCCCGTCAAAAATGCATCAGGCTTTGTCAAATGTGAAGTTTGCTCAAAGGAATACAAATATGTCAAATGTCTAGAAAACCACTTGAAAAAGGTTCACAACTAACAACCAGCAAAGCCAAGTACTCCCCCTGTTTTTGCCGATGAGACGAGAACAAAGGATGACGATCTTGCTGAGAAAAATGAAGATTATATTTCCAACTATCAAAAGGCACTATTTACCTTCAATCTTATGTTGAGGAATATCAATGATTGCATCAGAGAAGGTGATGGGGAACGCCTGATGGAATGCTACAAATTCGCCCTGCTTTATTTTAGATGTTTCGGCCACACGAAGTATGCCTATACGGTCTTGAAATTATTTTACCGAATCAAGTACCAACCCGAGGCTGCATTTAGATTGATTTGGTCGAGATTTATTAATACGCACGGAAAAAAGGGGCGCAACGTTTCAAGGGATTTACACTCGGAACATTTGAAAGAGTTATTAAGATCACTAAGAAGCAACCTTAATGAAAGTAATGCAAAAAGAATTTCAAGAGCAACTAGAAATTTGAATTTAATTATAAAAAACTTGGAAAAAGGCAGTGGTATCAAAGAAGAAATCCACAGTTCGAAAGTTGCAAAGATTCTGCCAGATGTTCAAAATCTTGCAGCTGAGCTTTTCAAGGCAAAGGTTTTCGAGAAGATTCCAGGGAGAGAATGCGAATCGTTTCCAAAATTCTCTGAAGACATTCTATCCATTTTAAATATCCCAAAAACTTTGGAATGGTTGAAAACCAAACGAAGTGAATTTAAAGAGCTTTATGCATAGATTTTGTTTATAATATTTGTATCTTATTAGGTTTAAACAATTATATGATATCAATTGAAAAAATGTGTGACCAAAAAAGAAGCATGTTATAAATACCTTAAGTGGATTAATTTTGCATGGAAACCACGCAAAAATTTATCCACTTAAGGTATACCAAACAGGTAGCATATTTAACACTAACAGTTATCTGAACTTATGTAAGAAAAGAAGGTCATCTTATTGTACTTGAAATATAAACTTAAAAGGTGTAAAACTCAAGTCAAGTGGTCTTCAAACTGGTTTATACACTACACGCTTTTTTTATAAGAATAGCGTCTATAAGAATACCAGGGTGAAAATCGACTGAATCTTAAGAATATCTCAAGAATATCTCCAGGATGAGATTTCTCAAATTGGTAAGAATAAAGGGTGGGAAAATCAAAAGTAAGCATAACTTTTAAAAGATACGTTCATAGATGGACGTTTTTCAGCTCTGGAGGCAGAAAGATATGCTGCAAATACACTCTTCTCGAGATGCATAAATTTATTGTTGTCCTCGTTTTCAAACAGATTTCATTGCTATAAAATTACATATTCACAATGATAATTGTGTTGTTTACACCTCATGAGACATTTTGAGTTTCAAGTACTTTTTACAAGATTTTTTTTTTTTTTGAAAAGTGAATGGCTCTTTCTTGAAAAGAAACGAAAAAGCAGCAGTATGAGCTGAATCCGCGGAAGGAGGAGAAGGAAGATGGAAATTTTATTATTACATCAACAGCAACAGAGTTGTTGGGTTATTTCCATAACAGGACTGTAGAAGCCGAGAGATTAAACTGTTAACATGGTGAATGAAAATTATCAAATCATTTTTTTGCTTTGAACATGTTCAAAAATCTGAGGCAATGCATTGGACATCTCAAAATTCACTAAAATCGATTTTTTGCTATTAAAATTTCTCAACATTGGGATCTGAAATTTTCAGAAAAGACCCGCTGCAATATTTAAAATGATACGGCTTTATCAAAATGTCCAAAATTTGCATTCAGTACACATACTACTATACCTTGATGGGTTGTACTGATAGAATAGAAACTTTTTCATCTTTTCAGTATGATTGCCAACTTTAGGCATCATTTTTTATAATGGCTGGTTTGGTTCAAACAATGCCTTGACAATGAAAACATGCAAATATGGTCATCAAACAAAAACAAACTTTTTCAGAATAGCAGGTGCTTGTTGCATTGACATTTCTTTACTCAGCCACTATGAAAACTGCTGCAGGTAACAATATTTTTGAATAATTTAGCAAGGCTTATTATCAATGAGACCTTCATAAAAAGAAAGAATCAATATCCAATATAATTATGATGCTTTTTATAAGAAAATAATACAAATATTTATGATGTTAAGGAAGCCTTTTTTACATAATTCACTTTTTGCGTTTGTTGAATGATTTTTAAACACTTGATTATCTGAGACTGGCTAATTTCAAGTAAACTTTCATTGTAAAAAAGAAATTTATAAAAGGGTTTCTTTGCTTGCTTTTTCAGACAAAAAAGACCGCAACAAAAACCTCGATGAGATTCAATAAACAAATACTGGCTGTACAGAAAAGTTTAAATGGCGAATGCAGCTCAAGCGCCATCTAAGAAAATGCAATCACGAGAGGCCTATTTCTAAAGTTAAGAAGTACACTTTTTCAGATGGTCATTATGTTTGTAACACGTGTTTTAAAAGGACTAAACATCAACCAAAGAGTCGCCATGTTAATAACTGTAACCCAAAAAAGGCTCAAATATATGCATGTGATTTATGTGCACAGACTTTTGAATACAAATGTCGCCTTGTTAAACACATGAAGAAACATACATCTGACAGTGAAAATATCTGTCCAAACTGTGAAAAAATGTTTAGAAGAATAGATCAATTCAACCTTCATAAAAACCTTTGCGAAGACTTTTCCAGAGGAGTTAGAATCACCATGTCCTTCATTGAACTTTCACGTTGAAAGTCTGATTAGTAATACCCTTGAAATAAGCAACGTTGATGTTGTTGATGCTAATGTTGCTGGTCACTGACCCAATTAAGTTGATGTCCTTACGTAGTTTTGGTGACCATACAGATTGGGCATACTCGAGATGAGGCCGGACAAAGGTTGTGTACAGAGTGAAGAAAGTTTTAAGGCTAAGGTCTTCGAAACCTCTTCTGATGACTCCTAGAATGGAATTAGCTTTTTTCACTTGTTTTGATATTTGTTCTTCAAAGGATAAGTCAGAGTCTATCAGAACACCGAGATCTTTTTCAACGAAAACATGTTCAAGTTGTTCACCTCTAAGTGAATAAGGGTGAGCGTGGACAATATTCCAATATTTACCGAGAGTGAGAACGTGGCACTTATCTGGGTGAAATCTTAATAGTCAATCATTTGACCACTTTTCAAGTTTGTGTATGTCTTGTTGAATAGCCAATGAGTCCTCAATCGAGTTGATTTCTCTGAAAATCTTCGTGTCGTCAGCAAATAGGAGAATCGAAGACAGCACATTGTCAGGGAGGTCGTTGATGTAGATAACGAAGAGAAGTAGTCCCAAAACATTTCCTTGGGGAATACCACTGATAACATCATCCGTCTTAGATCGAGTTTTGTTAACCTTAACCAATTGTTTTCTGTCAGTCAGAAAAGACTCTACCCATCTCAAGATGTTTCCAGATACTCCATATCCTTTCAGCTTTTTAAGTAGACGGCGATAGGGAACAATATCAAAAGCTTTCGCAAAATTGAAATATATAGTGTCAACAACACTTCCGTTAGCTATACTTTCACAGCACTTGTCCAAATAATTTAGGAGTTGTGTGACGGTGGAGCGGCGACTAATGAAACCGTATTGCTTGTTGGTTAGAAGCTTTTCGTCAGTTGGATGCTTCGTAATGTGCTTTCTTATAAATGATTCCATTAACTTACAGACTACTGAAGTCAAACTAACAGGTCTGTAATTTATCGCAAGGTTTTGGGCACCCTTGTTTTTATAAATTGGAGTCACATGTGCCATCTTCCAATCTTTTGGTATTGTTCCCTCAGACAAGGTCTTATTCATGATGATAGACAGGGGTTCAGCTAGATGGTCAATCAGTTCAACTAACATTTTCGGGTGTATATCATCCGGACCGAAGGATTTACTCACGTCCAGCAATTTTATCTGTTTTCTCACCATATCTTCTGTTATGATGATGTTCTCAACTTGGATCTCCGTTCGTGTAGGAAAGTCGGGAATCGTTCCTGGGGGCTCTACTTTCTTGAACGATTCCCAAAGATCTTCCACTGATTTATTCACGGATGCATTTTTAAAACCTTCTTTCCATTCCCTCAACGTCGGGTCATTTTTCATTAATTTGAAATTGGCCGAAGCATAGATGAACCTTGTTTGCGTAGGTTTGGAGTATGCGTAGCAAACGAAATTGAAAGCCAACGAACTATGGTCACTTTTTCCTAGTGGTCTTAGGTAGTCGAGATTCCTAATTTGGTTTTCTTCGCCTGTTAAGATCAAGTCGATGAGGGATGGGTCATCAGTTCCTCTACATCGAGTTGGTTCATTAACATGTTGATGGAGATATGCGTCTCTCAAAGCATTTAAGAATTTCTCTTCTTTGCTATCCTCCAGATGCGGGGTGGTCCAGTTTTCCCAATTGATTGTTGGAAAGTTGAAATCACCGAACAAACATTTGTGCGAATATTTCTTGTTTAATGCAATGAACTTGATCAATAAGTTTAGGTTGTTGTTGTTTTCGTTGGAGGACGTAGATCTAGTTGGGCTTCGATAAATGCATGCAACAGCGAGCAAATCTTTTCCTGATAGTTGTACTTCAATCATGCAAACTTCATTGAAAGTCACTGGAGGCTTGATATCGATTACCAAGTGTTTAATTGATATATGGACAAATATGACAATGCCACGCCCTTGATCTGTATCTAGGTTAACTTGGCTAGCGATTTTGTAGTCATCGAATTCATATTCATGTAGCTCCTTCAAGGCGCCTGCTTTTGCCTTAGCTTCGCAGATTGCAATTATATGGGGCTTTTCTTCCCGGGCCATGGACTGTAATTCTTTTTCTTAAACGATGTTAACTGATCTGGATTTGTATAAAGAATCTTCATATTTTTTATTATATGTTTTGGAGCGGTTTTTGCCCCTATTCTTTGACGATGTTTGTCTCTGTTAGGTTTTCGGAGAAGGAGACTATTCTTCTCTGTTGGTGATTTCTTCATCGATGATTTTTTCTTGAGTGGCACCATCTTGATACTGAACCCGTTTTTTGAATTACCACGGACGCGATATATTCCTGATGTTGGAGATTTTGCTGCATTCAATTCTTTAGCTTCGATAGACAATTGGTGCACTTTCTTACGCAAATCAGGCGTAAGGTCTTCAGTGATGCTCACTCCAGAAAACTTTTCATTTCCTTTAAGAGCAGGTAAATTTCCGAGAAGATTGAATTTCTCGTCTTCGCTTGATAGACAGATCAAGATTGGACGTTTCCTGTCGGTTGAGGTCTTACCCAATCGAGTAACACGCTTGACTGTTACATTTGAATGTGTTTCTTTGATGAGATCGTCCACCCAGCTCTTGTCCATGTATCTTGTTCAGGTACTCCATGGACAATGACATTGGAGACACGTTTTTGTTTATTTGTTTCTTCTGCATCTTCTTCTCGTAGAGCTTCTCTAATAACCTCCTTGATGGAGGTGTTAGAGTCGTCTAATAAAGGGTCTTTAACTGCTTTAGCATAAGACTGCTTTACCACAGTCATTTGGTTTTCAACGCTCAAGAGTGTCGCTTTGATCTCGTCAATAATCGACGCCTTCATGGTTGCACCAAGCTCAGTGATCTCTTTTTGGATCTTGGCTGTTATTACTGACATCTTGGAGCGTAACAGTGTACCTAAAATGATTCGGTTCAAATCCGATAATTGTAGCACTCAGTACAAATGCAAATGGATGTTCAGGTTCTGCAGCAATCTTTCAAAAGAGGTCAACACTAAAATCATCTCATATTATGGAGTTTCTGGGCATGGAAAGGGATTGGTTGATGTCATGAGCGCATTTGGGGTTAAATCACCTCTTACTAGAGCCGTACTCTCGGATAATCTTCAATATAGTTGTGCTGATGATATCCATTCATTTTTGATAAACCACTCTCTCAATGACAAAGCTAAATTCTATACAGTCCTTGAGCCAGAAGAAATAAAAAAATTCAAAATTGATGAAAATCCCTTAGTAATCAAAGATTGCAGGAAACAGCTCATGATCTGCTTTTCACCTGATGGCTCAGTTCAGACAAGGCTAAATATTTGCTCGTGTGACTCTTGCTTGGAAGGCAATTTTGTGACCTGCACATTTGAAAAGGGTCAGGTAATTGTCGCTGGTAATGACGATGATGAAACAGATAGTGAATTCGAGTTTGATTATGATGATGAAACTGTTGAGCCTGAAGACATTACAGAGTCGTACGAGTTGAGGTCTGAAAGTGTAATAAGTGTGGTTTCGAAAGACACAACAATGGCATTGTATTTCTCCTCAAATTCTTTGGAGCTCTTTTACTTGTGTAAAGTGCTGGATTTCAGAATTGCCCAAGTGGATATGATTGATGATAACAGGCACGTTGTTCAAAAAGGATCACGATATATTGAATGTCAGTATTATCAAAAACTAAAGGAAACAAGATCTGAAGTAAAATACAAGCTACTTCCCAAAAAGGTTTATGCATATCCAGCACAAGTCCTCTCGCCACTAGTCAACTTTGATATGATGAAAAATAGTTTGTCCATTGAGGAGTATCAATGGCTTTCAGATAGCTTGTAGTTTTTTGTGACATTTAATTTATTAATAATATTTATTAGGTAATAAAATTAGCAAAATGTTCAAAAGAATTTGAATATAATTATGTTCTATATCTACCATTACAGTATGAATAATATTTCTACTGAATTGGTAGAATTTAAAAGCTATATGAGTGATAATAGAATGACGTAATGTTACTGTAAAATTGTATTTGATTGGTCAAAACGAAATTGAAAATAAATATGGCGGGCTTGCTGTGTGAAAAGAAATGAAGAACAACAAATTCAGGTACAGTAGGCCATCAAAACGTTTCACTTCTTTACAAAATTGAAAAGGACCTACCACCTGATAGAGCTTTTCAAACTGAGCGAAGAGATGTATTACATCAAAGTCTCAACTTTCCTAGATCGAAAGTTCCCTTTTAGTGGAAATTTCCCTCATTATCTGCACAGTTTATGCTAAATTATATTGAAATTTGACAAACAAAACCGGTCATAACTTTTGATCTAGGAAAGTTGAGACTTTGATGTAAAAGTTTATTCACCGACACTTTGTAATTTTGATGTATTTTTGAAACAATAGCAGTCAACTGGCCACGGTCTATGGGTATCCAGTATAGCTCATTCATCCCGCAGTGTGGGCTTTTAGGTTGTTCGTTTGTTCGTTCTGGTGGATTTCTGCCTGCTGTCTATTTCTTTCTTACCGTCTTATAAGCGTTCCATGCACTAACCTTACGAAAACTAGCTATAATTGTAGTACGCACACACATACAGCACTGGGTGAATGGGGGATATCCACACCACACCTCTCTTGTTGGATGAGATTTGCTTTTGTGGCAGATAGATTTTTTGTGTGTACATTAACAGGCCCCAGACGATCTCAATCGAACGGAATCGACAATCAAACCAGTCGAACCAAATCGAAAGCAATCGACCAATTGAAATTCGATTGTCGAACGCAGTTGAATCTCAATCGAACGTCAAAATTCTGGGTAATATTCGATTGGTTCGATTGTTGTTCGACTGGTTCGATCGTCGATTCCGTTCAATTGAGATTGTCTGGCGTTATTCTTACAGCTTCCCAACATCTAAGCAAGCTCTCAAACATCACAAGCCGAATGAAATTACTTTTGATTTCCCGTAGAAATTATGCGATGAACAATCCGGGGGTCAATGAATCGACAATCTAACGCAATCGAACATCAATCGAGCGCAATATCGAATATCAATCGAACACAATCGAATATCAATCGAATCTGAAAATTGCAGTAATATTTGATTGAGATTCGATTGCGTTCGGCAATAGACCTTTTTTCAAAGAGGACGTCCTGTTGAATAATTATGTAGTCCAGCCATAAAAACAATGATAGAGCCATGCATAATTACTGTATCATGCATATTGTAATAATTATGCATGGTTTTATCATTGTTTTTCTGCTGGACTACATAATTATTCAACAGGGTGGCCTCTTTGAAAAAAGGTCTATTGAATTTCAACTGGTCGATTGCGTTCGATTTGGTTCGACTGGTTCGAACATCAATTCTGTCCGATTGAGATCGTCTGGACAGGCGCTGTGGTATAGAAGTCATTGACCTCTTGGTAACCTGATAACAGCTGTTCATAATTTTCTTACGTGCACGGTAAACCTCTGAAGGCACTTGAAAATTATAAATCTGAGGAAAATAGTCCTCCCGCGGAAAATTTTACAACAAGAATCTTGTTGTGCGCCAGAAAGTCAAAAACTGATACGGCACCCTATTCGTAAACACAATCACGCAACTTTGTTGTCATCCCCAGTCCTTTTAGACGAACGCGGTCCTTACGATTTTGAGATACCATATTCGTCAGATTGTATGTTTTCACCCATCCCTTTAGAGCTTCAGCGTGGTGGGCAGAAAACAATCACAATCTGATCTCAGGTTACCTCTTGGTTGCTGCACAGGTAGCCTGGGGGGCACTTATAGCTTTTTGATAGACTGGATGGCACTGATAAGTGGCCTGGGGTAATTTGGCAGGCTTTATTTTTTAGCTTTGCTTGAGGTGGTAGCAAATCTGTGCCACTAGATCCAGTCCCTTTTTAGAGAAAAACAAACAGAAAAACATGACCAATGAACCATTTTTATCAAATCTTGGAGGTATTTTCATGTTTTTATTATAGTTTTATAAACTTTGATGGGGTTTTAGAATAAGATTGATTGTTTTGTTGTTTTCATAGATTTTTTGAAAACGAACGTAAAAAAATTCAAGATGGCTGAATTCCCATAGTCTACTTAGCTAGACTCAGCGCCATCAAAATCATCAGGAAGCAAAGTTTAGTCAGAAGAAGGCTCTAGTCTACTGCACAGGTGACTGAGGTTCGATTCCCACTCGCAGGGCTCACTTGTGGCATGAGTGAACGAACCTTCGCGCCTGGATCAACCCATGCCATGTGAGGGGAATTGGGTCAGTCCAAGGTGATGACACTGGGCGCTCATTGAAACCTTTAATAGTTGCAAAAATAGGCCTTAAAGCCTCCTGTCTGCAACTCAACCAAATAGAAATAGAAATATATATATAGGTTTGCAATTGCTGACGTATTGGATGGGTGGAATTTGCTAGATGGTAATTTGGCTGGATGGGATGGGCTGTTTGAATAGCAATTCGAATGGGTGGATGGATATCTGGCTGGGTGGGGAGAGTTGAGCTGGTGGGTTTATCAACGAAGCGGGATCAACATGGATTGACAGACATGTGGTGGCGGTGGATGGGGTCAGTCAGGTCAGTCAATTTATTTTTCGCAATCCATGGCATGTGGCTTGGATTGGCTGCTGGGTGGATAGGGATCACCTGAGTGGATGGGGATTGGGCTAGGAGGATTGGAATTTGGCCTTGTGGATTGGGACCACCTGGGTGGATTGGGGGGTGTCTGGGTAGATGGGGATAGGGTTTGGCTGGGTGAATGGACTTGATGGCATTGCATGCGTTGATGGCATTGCGCTGGACAAATAGGGATCACCTGGATGGATTGAATCACCCATGCGGATGGGATAATTTTGCATGGTGGATAGGATCAGCTGGGTGAATAGGAATCGCTTGGGTAAATGGAATCACTTGGGATGGATTTGCTGGGAGGATGGAATTACCCGGATGGATGGGATTTTCTGTGCAGCAGATGGCATTTGGTCAGGTAGATGGGGTTTGCTGGGTGAATAGGATTGGATGAGCTTAAGATTGCATTTGACTGAGTTGGACCTTTTAAATTTTGATCAATTTATTTAATCATAGCTTTTTTTAGCTTCAAGTTTATCGTATAAAATTAAATAAAAATGGCCGAATCAATAGAAGATATATGGAAAGAACTTCAGGGTAAAAAAGAGCCTAAGGAAGAGTTGAAAAAAGAATTATTGGATAATCTATTTGATCCTCTGATGCCACTAAGAAAAAAATCTAAAGGCAAAACATTATATGGTGATAGAGACCCAAAGAAAAAAAGGTATCCCCGCAAAAAGACATCAAGGAAAGGTAAGTATCAAACCTTTATGGTTTACTTTTCTGTTAACGTTATTTAAAACCTTTAAAGCAAACAACATTTTGTCGCAAAGTTACTTTGTTCTTTTAAGATTAAAATCTACTAATTTTCCAATTTCCAGGAAATACTGCAAATATGGATGTTTTTGAATCTGGAAGTGAATTTATTATTGACGATAATGATCAGGATCAGGGTTGCAGTGATTCCAATGATGTTACCAATGATGAAGATGGTAAATATATCATTTTTCTAAAATGAAAACTTTTTCTTTGACATTGCTTTTTGAATATGTTAATCAAAATACGACCTACCAAAATTGATTTACCAGAAAGTAATTTCATATTCAAGTTAACTTTTTATAAAAATTTAAGTTAAATTTTTCATCAAAATCGATTTTTTATTAGTTTTAATAGACATTTTGGATGAGGCGAAAGAATTGCTTGGCCCTGTTAAAAAGCGAACTTGGGGACAAAGAATAGAAAATTCGGAAAGTAATTGGTTTGCAGCTAGAGAATATTTGCTTGAAGAACTGGTCAAAAGAGAGGAACGACCATCATCGCTATGCTATAAATGTTTTAAAGCTGAAGCTACAATAAAATGTGTTACCTGCTCTCCTTTTTTACTGCTCTGTCCTGATTGTGACTTCGACTTTCATCAATCAATCATCTTCCACGATCGTCAATGGTTCAACGGTTATTTCAAGCCACTGAAACCAGATGAGCATATTAAAGATGGTGAAATAATCACAATACGTAAACCTTTTTTTTACTCTTACTGCATAGGATTTGGAAGATTAGAACTAGAAATAAACATTTTATTCTTCTTTCTTTTGCTGAAAATGTTGAAAATCTGAGAATTGTTGATATTTTTTAGCTAAACCAATGCTGTTATTTAAAGATTGTGTCTCATGCGGTCATCTTTGTGATAACTGTGAAATAAGAACAATGAACGCTCAAATAGCTGTCATTACAACTAGAGGTAATCTTTACAATCATTTAGATACTTCAATATTTAGCTCAGATATTGTTTTTTACTATAAAAAACCCATGTGAATATCAGTGTTGCTAAAATTAAAAAGAATCATGTTTAGAGAGTGAAACTTATAAAAGCTAAGTGCATGTTATGCACTTTTTGTTTTAAGATAGATACCCCTTTTTATTTTTTATTTTTCTTCGTTTTGCTACTTTTTTTCTAACAACATCATTATTATTAATAGAATTAGAAGATACTCTCAAAATTTCTTTCTTTAAGGACGTTTTGATTTAAACAAATACACCCGTATTTGTTGCTGTTGTGGTGAACATACAAACCCTTTCCAAATCAGAACATTGATTCAAAACGGTTTTTGGCCAACTACTCTGAACTATGCGCGCAGACTATTGTCAATGAAGAATGTTTCAAGCTTTGGGACAGATTTTCCAAACGCATGCCTGGTTCATCACTACAAAGTTTTCTAAGAAGTCTTTCTGATATATCCATTTCAAATGGCAGGGTTTGTTCTTTTTTAAAGATTGTTTTGGGTTTAATTCATCTGGCATTAAATGGCCTATCAATTAATCTTGTGCTTTTGTGAAATAAAAATAGTAGGTTCTACGCCTTAGAGAGCAACGTGCTCTCCGTGTAGTTCAAGTGTTAGCTATGCACCATGGTATCTGTGTGTCGCGAATACAGATCCGGTGATGTCTGGAGAGCTCTGCGCTTCCTACTCGAAAAAAAATAGGAAGAAGAAATGGTAAAGTTCCTATCTTTAAGAAGAATCTTTTATGTCTCACCTATTGCTCACCTTTTATAATTGTTCTGAAACTCAAATACGCCACCTCAAACAAAACAAATTACACTATGATCAGAAATGGAAGAATCAAATTGACTCCAGTTACTGTTCTACTCTTTGTTTACTTTGTTTTTAGAATGGTACAATCAATGCTAATACTTTCGTACAGGTGTATAGGGAATATAACTTTGCACAGTATGAAATTGAAAAACGCCTGTCATTTTCTTGGTTTGACTGTCCTGCTTGCGGAGATCAACAGCATTCCTGTCACGTGGACGGAAACTGCAAGCTTTATCGTTATAAAACATCGGAGAAGTTAGTATCTTTTTTCCTGTTTTCCCTGTCACTCGTTTTCATAAAAATATACCGGCAACAAATTACTGAACTAAATAAAAAGGATTTATACAGCATTTAGAAAATGATATTTTTATGATATATGTTTAACTCAAAAACAATTTTGCTCATAATTGAACTACTTGTAATATTTTTTTCTCATAATTTAGACTTGTATCAAATTCTTACTATGGTGACATTTTCATTGCCAAAAATCAACATGTAGATGACCTTTTGGAAGAACTGAACTACAATCCAAAACGGGTACTTTAAATAAGTTTTAATGATTGTAAAGTCTGATACTTTTAAACCAGAGGAACTTAACTATCAATTGGTTGTTGGCTCATATCTCTGTATTGTATTTCTTTAGAACTCAGAACCTGTCCATTGTGGTGGAAGTATTTTGAAAGCAGCTCAAAATGTTTCTAGGAAAAAAGCATCATTGGATGAAACTGGTTTCGAATATTGTGTATGCAGACATGGTGTTGCACAGCGCGCGGTGTTAATATGTATAGGGGAGAGATTTTAGGCTATGCCTACTACTTGCAAAAGGGAATCATGGTTGACAACAATGTAAAGTTTATGTGGTATGATGTTATCTGTAAATATTGGGCATGGCTAGAATCACACGACCCATTCATTAAGGAAGATATGAACCCTGCCCTATCGGTTCTGCATGGTAAAATGCATCAAATGCTTTGTCAGGTTTGATTTTATTTAATTTACCATAAATTTTCATATTTTCTTATTTGGGCGAGAATTTATTTCAGCGAGTCGCCAATTGTTTTAATCGGTGAGTCATGGAATTTTTTAATTTTGGTGAGTCCTTATTTAGTGCTCGCCATCAAAATTACTATTCTATAGGTATATAAATTGAAATTTTAGGTATAATTTTTTACGGGCAGTCACAAAAAGTTGATATGATAACAATTGCTTACTTTTTTATTCCTCAGGTTAAATATGGTGGTAGGTGGCAGACAGGTGCTGCTTTAACAAGTGGAGAGGAAGCTGAGCAAGTCAATAGTTATTTGTCCAGATTGACAAACACTACAAAATACATGCTTCCACAAAGTATGTATAGAATTAGACATTTTAACGATTTTGTAAGACAATGATGACATTTATTTTTCTAATGATTTAGGTAGCATTTTTAACGAATTTTTTCTTATGTAATTATGATTCTTTATTCAAAGATCGAGACGATACCATAACTGAGTTTGCTATGGATTGGAACGGACGCAAAATTCGAAATCTGGCAATGACACTTGTCCAAAGATATAAAAAAGTATGAAGTAGTCAGTGTTCTCTGAGATAATATTTTTGATTAGTACTTTCTCAAACATCAAATTATAATCAATTCGTTTTATCAAACTTGAACCATCCTTGTGTTTTGCGCTTTACTACATTTGAGGAAATTCGAAATGTTTAATTACTGTTTTCTATCTATTTCAGGTTCAAAAAGAATTAGGAAAAATATCTAAACCCACAAACTTCGATGAACTTGAACAGAAGAAACAGGATTTTATTTTAACTACTCAAGGTTTGTAATTTTTCAAACAAATAAAAAAAGTGCACTATTTCTGCCTATTCTTTTTAAAAGCAACGTAAAAAACCTTTATAATGTTTTAGAATACGCTAAAAAAGGAGAAGGAGATGAAAAAGAAAAACTAATGGAAGAAATAGCAAAGATCAGATTCGAAGTTGCAATGAGAAGTGCCATGATTGGTAAATTTGCCGGTATGTATGCAACGCCCTACTGGGTACGGGTTTTACAACAACTGTGCGGTAATAGTTACTAATAGAGCTTTTACTCGTTTTCAGTCTATATTTTCGCCAAAACTTTACCAGTGACGTCTTTGATGTAAAATAAATATGTCTCTCTCTCTTTTTGTTTGAACAAAATTCAATGGCATAAATTGAATAAATTGTCTTTAACTTTCGTTTTTCATTATTAGCATCGAGTAAACAAAGAACAAAGCTTAGACGTAAAAATACTAACGACAACGAAAAAGCCGATAAACTTGAGGCGAAATTGAAAGAAATCTTTGGAAACAGTGACAGTTGGAAAGAACACTTAGAGAAGACAGAACAAAACAATTTTCTACCATATTTGAGTTGTGAGGAGAGAAAGAAATGTTCGTATATAGCTATCGGGAAAGTGTTGGAAGATGAATTGTACGAAAGCATTCACGACCATTTAGACCAAGATCCACAAGGAAACAATCAAGAGAGGTTATTTAAATTACATTTTATAATTTCAATCTTTTTGGATGGTACTTTAAAGCCGTAAAATATTATTGATAATAAGCTAAATAGCATAATAAAATATTAATTTCAACCAGGATCGCTGTGTATCAACTACTGAAGCTTTTGTTCAACAGCAACATTATCTACTTTTTAGAGTTGCTCAAGTCACCTGTCCTTCTGATAGTTTGACTGTTGACACCGCACATGTTATAATATTGTTTTACAAATTCGCAGGCCACTGTGCTGACACATGGGCCTCTATGAATCGCTCATACATTTTGGGTTAATTATTTACATTGTTAATATAGACAGGTATGCAACAATAGTGACACTTTCAATCATATTCAAACTTTTTAGCTTTCCAGGCCACACTAAGGGTCTCTTTAAATTCTTCCACTGAGGATGAGTTGACTACTTTAGAAGGCAAACTATTCCACTGCTTAATACCCCGATAGTATAGGGAGTTACTCTGTGGACCGCGAACACCATCGTTCCCAAAGATTACTACTAATTCAGAGTCGTGCGTTCTCTCCCTCGCTGGTTAAATTTCTTAGGGATGCAAGATTTGTCATAGTAGTTTAGATGTTTAAAGATCTCAACCATGTCACTTACCTCGCGTCTGTATTTTAGACTAGTTATTCCGATTCTTTGCATTCGATTTTCATAGCTTAGCTGTCCACATGTCTCAACTGTTTTAGATGCGCGTCGCTGAACACCTTCTATCAATCTCGCGTGTTTTTTCAGTTTTGGTGACCAGATAACCTGGGCGTATTCTAAGTGTGGTCTGACAAATGTTACGTACAGTTTTCGAAACAGTTCTGGAGTGAGGTACGTGAAGGTCCGCCTGATAAGACCAGCCATTGAATTAGCTTTTTTCACCTGATTTGATATGTGTTGGTCAAAGGAGAGATTCTTATCGCTGATAACACCAAGATCTTTTTCGAATGATACACGTTCAAGAATTTTATCCCCTAGTGTGTATTCGTGTACATGTTTGATATTATTTGGCTTTCCTAGGGTTAGCACATGACATTTGTTAGGATGAAAAGTTAATAGCCATGTTTCGGACCACTTTTGTAGTTGGTTAATATCGTTTTGTATTACTAGTGCATCCTCAACTGATTCCACTTTATTGACGAGTTTGGTGTCGTCAGCAAAAAGGAATAGTTTTGACTTAACGGATTCTGGTAGATCGTTGATATAGAGAACGAAAAGGGTAGGCCCTAGGACACTACCTTGAGGTACTCCACTGAGCACTGCTTTTTGCACCGATTCAACTCCGTTTACTTTGACAATCTGGGATCGATCCTTCAGGAAGTCTGTGATCCATTCAAGCAACTTGTTTTTTATCCCATATGCTTCCAGTTTGATTAGGAGACGTTGATGAGGAACTGAGTCGAATGCTTTTGCAAAGTCAAAGTATATTGCGTCTACGGCTTTACCGTTTCCAATATCTTCGGTGCAAGCATCTAGGTAGTTTAGTAATTGTGTTACAGTTGACCGGCGGTTGTTGTTTACTAGATAGTAATTTCTCTTGATCAAGATATGTCATAATATGGGTTTTGAGAATCTTTTCCATTATTCGGCAAACTATAGATGTTAAACTGATTGGACGATAATTTTCTGCTATGTTTTTGTTTCCTTTTTTATAGACAGGTGATACGTTTGCAAGTTTCCAGTCCTTCGGAAGACAACTCTCATTGAAAAATTTTGTCATTATCAGAATGACTTTAAATTCTATGGCTATTTCACAATTAAAAATGAGCTTGATAGATATCAATACAGCAAAGCCAACTACCAGTTTATGAGATCTCATCTAAGCCATATCAATTGGTCTATCGAATTCATCCAAAAGTCGATTGAATTAGATGTGAATGAGAGTTGGGACCTATTCCTAAAACAAATGATCGAGCTCCGAAACCTCTATGTGCCACTTACCCACAATAAGAACAACCTGTCAAATCAAAGGAGGAAAGGGAAGCATCCCTTAGATCCAAAAATTTGTCAGATAATTAAAGAGAAACGTAAGGCGCATAGAAAATGGATCATCTCACTTCAAAACGACGACACTGAAAGACGTAGAAGGGAGTACGTAAGATGGCGCAACGCCGCTAATAGAGCCCTGACTAGCTCCAAGAGAGAGTTCGAAAAAAAGATCAGCGAACAATCAAAAACAAATCCAAAAAGATTCTGGAAATATGTACGCATCAATCTGAAAGCAAGAACGGGAATACATCCTCTCCTCGAAAACCCTAATAATGAAAATTCGATCAAATATGATGACAAAAGTAAAGCCAACATACTCCAGAGCCAATTCTGTAGTGTCTTTACACATGAGCCACTTGAACAACTCCCTGAATTCCATTCCAGGACGGATAAAGAAGTAGAGATAAATATACTAACTGAAACCATAAAAAAGGAACTCAAGGCGTTAAATCCAAACAAATCCATGGGGCCAGATGAACTTCACCCAAGGATGCTGAAGGAGCTCGCTGAATATATTGCAGAACCGCTTTTTCTAATAATGACAAAATCTCTCAACGAAAGTTGTCTCCCAAACGACTGGAAGCATGCTAATGTATCACCTGTTTACAAAAAAGGAAACAAAAATATAGCGGAAAACTACCGTCTGATTAGCCTGACATCCATTGTGTGTCGAATGATGGAAAAGATTCTTAAAACACATATTATGTCGCATCTAGAGCAAGAGAAACTACTTTCTAACAAGCAACATGGTTTTATCAATCGCCGATCAACAGTAACACAACTGCTAAACTATCTAGATGTGTGTACCGAAGACATTGCTAACGGTAAAGCTGTTGACGCAGTATACTTTGACTTTGCAAAGGCATTCGACTCAGTTCCCCACCAAAGGCTCTTAATCAAATTAGAAGCCTACGGAATAAGAAATAAGTTGCTTGAATGGATCAGATACTTCCTGAAGGATCGATTTCAGATAGTTAAAGTAAATGGAGTTGAATCCGAAAAACAATTAGTTCTTAGTGGAGTACCCCAAGGTAGTGTCCTAGGGCCTACCCTTTTCGTTCTATACATCAACGATTTACCAGATTCAATTAAATCACAACTCTTTCTATTTGCTGACGACACTAAACTTGTCAATAAAGTAGAATCAATTGAAGATGCACTTATAATCCAGGAGGACATCGATCGACTACAGCAATGGTCAGATACGTGGCTTTTAAAATTTCATCCCGACAAATGTCATGTACTAACGTTAGGTAAGCCGAATATAATTAAACATGTACATCAATACACACTCGGAGGAAATTTACTGAAACATGTACAATTCGAAAAGGATCTCGAGTTATCTTTGACGAAAATCTCTCATTCGACCAACATATATCAAACCAAGTAAAAAAGGCAAACTCAATGGCTGGTCTAATTAGAAGAACCTTCACGTATCTCACTCCTGAATTATTCCGTAAACTTTACATAACATTTGTCACGCCCCACCTAGAATATGCGAAACTGAAAAAACACAAAAAACTTATAGAAGGTGTTCAGCGGCGCGCTACAAAAACGGTTGAAACATGTGGACGACTATGTTATGAAAGCAGACTACAAAGAATTGGAATCCCAAGTCTAAAACATAGGCGCGCGGTAAGTGATATGGTTGAGATCTTTAAACATTTAAATCACTATGAAAAATCGTGTGTTCCTAAGAAATTTAACCAACGAATAAGACCAATGAGAACACATAATTCTGAGCTGGTAAGAATTTTCGGGAACGATGGTGTCCGTGGACCACAGAGCAACTCCCTTTACTATCGGGGCATTGAACAGTGGAATAGCCTACCTGAAAAAGTAGTTAAATCATCCACAATACAAGAGTTTAAAGAAAACCTCGGCCTAGCTTGGAAAGAGAAAATGTTTGAGTATGATTGAAACTGTCACTATTGTTGCATATCTGTTTGAAGTTAACCTTTGTAATAAACCAAACCAATGTATGAGCGATTTATAGAGGCCCGTGTGCTTGCACGGTGGCCTGGAAATCTGTAAAACATTATTATTAGTATTATTATTATCAGGAAAATCGGTTCTGCGATGTATTCGGCAAGCTCCTTGAGCATCCTTGGGTGAAGCTCATCTGGGCCGAGTGATTTATTTGGATTTAACTTTTTTAGTTCTGTCCTTATAGTTTCAGTGAGTATGTTGATCTCAACTTCTTTATCCGTCCTAGAATCAAATTCAGGGAGCTCCTCGAGTGGCTCACGTGTAAAAACACTACAGAATTGGTTCTGGAGGATGTCAGCTTTACTTTTATCGTCATACTTAATGGAGTTTTCGTCATTTGGATTCTCAAGCAGAGGGTGGATTCCAGTTCTTGCCTTAAGGTTACTACGTATGTATTTCCAGAATCTTTTTGGGTTTGTTTTGGACTGTTCGCTGATCTTTTTCTCGAATTCTCTTTTGGATCGAGTCAGGGCTCTTTTGGCGATATTACGGCTTGTTACATACTCTCTTCTATATCTTTCAGTGTCTTCATCATGTAGAGAGTTGATCCATTTTCTATGTGCTTTTCGTTTCTCATTAATTAGGTAACAAGTGTTTGAATTTAATGGGCATTTGCCTTTTTTGATCTTATTTGACAAGTCTTTGTTTTTATTGTTAGAAGTTGGCACATAAAGGTTTCGGAGCTCGATCATTTGCTTTAGGAACAGGTCCCAGCTCTCATTTACATTTAATTCTACTGACCGCTGGATGAAGTTGGTGGACCAGTTTATTTGGCTCAGATGGGTTCGCATTAGGTGGTAGTTAGCTGTGTTATATTGATATCTATTTAGTTCATCCTTGAGAGTGAAGTAGCCATAAAATTTAAAAAAGAGGACACTATGATCACTGAGATGGAGTGGGGCAAGATATTTTATCTCAGAGACTTGGTTTTCTTCCCCTGTAAGGATGAGATCGAGTGTCGATGGCCTATCGGTTCCACGTCGGCGTGTTGGTTCGAGGACATGTTGGTATAAGAAAGAGTCTCTAAGAACATCGAGAAATCTTTCCTCGTTGCTATCTTCTTCGCATGGGGAAGACCAATGTTTCCAATCGATCTTTCCGTAGTTAAAGTCTCCTACAAGACATAGGTGAGTGTATTTTGGGTTTAAGCAGAGATCTTTTATGAGCTTATTCATGTTCTTGTTATTTTCATCGTAGTCGTTTGTATCGGTTTTGGTCGGGCTTCTATAAAAGCAGCCAAATAACATTGTGTCTTTGTTCTGCATTGCTATTTCTATCAGGCAGACCTCTTCAAATCGAATTTTTGTTTCTATTTGTAGGATAAGGTGTTCAATGGAGTTGTGAACTAGTATTATAATTCCTCTTCTTTTTTTCATTCCAATATTTGTTTTATATGGTGTGGAGTAATTTTCGAAAGAGTAGTCTTGATCTTTTCTCTCGGAGACTCGTTTGGTGTTTACCTCAGTGATGGCAATTATATGTGGTTGTTCTGCGATTACCGTTTTTAACAGTTCATTTTTCTTTTTACTTGTCATTTGGTCAGCGTTTGTGTAAATTATCCTAAGTTCTCTAATTGTTGGGGTTGTTTCTGTAGGTTTGTTCATGTTTTGGTTTGATGGGTTTTCATTTGAGCTATCGTCGTTATCATTTTTGTTTGGCCTTATTGGCTGGTTGGGTTGTTGTCTGTTACGTTGGTTTGGCTGTTGTTTAGTGTCGTTTTTTTGTAAACCTTCTTTAGGTCGAATCCGTTTTTTTGAGGATCCTCGGACTCTCCAAATGAACTCATTCGTGGTGAGATTACGATTTAGGTCTTTAGCCTGCTGGGACAGTTCTTTATAGCATTCGCGGTCGGATCTACAGAGGTCTTCCGTGATGTTTATGCCCTTATACTTTTCGTTTCCCTTTAGTGACGGGAGATTTCCCATTAGCTTATCTTTATCTTCCTCACTATTGAGGCATATCAATAGTGGACGGTTGGGCTTCTTCCCTATTCTAAAAACTTTCTTTATCTTAGAGGTGACATGAAGATCTTTTACTAATTGTTCACTCCATTCACGGTCCCTAGTATGATTGGGTGTGTCACTATTATCACATACCTGCTCTTGCTCTTTCATTACATGCACAATGATGTTTGTACATCTTCTTCTCTTCTCCATCTCTTCGTCTCTTGCTTGTTTTATCGCAATCTTGATTCCGTTTGTATCACTCGTCTGCTGAGAAAGACCAGATTTAGTGACTTCTGAATAGGACTTCAAAGCTTGCTGGCATTCATCTTTTATCGTTGATAGGATACTGTATTTGAATTCATCAAGTTTTCTTTCAAATTTCTTTTCCGCAAACTCAAGTGTATGCAGGCCAGGATCAGCTTTAAGATCATTTTTCAAAAGTTTGAGATCGGCGTCTTTGTCCTCGAGCTGTTTTTTTTAGGTGATCTCCGAACTCTCTACTGCTCTTTATTATTCCCTCACATGCATCGATTTCTCTACGAAGTCTTTTCATTTCGTTTTGTGTTTGAAGGGATGGTTGGGCTTTTTCTTTCTTAGGGACAAGTTCGAGCAGCTTAGTCGGGACTTCAACGCAATTGATACAAATAAATTTTTGAAGTCTATTTTCTTCAATTGTTTGTATTGCAAACGCAGGAAGCAGGCAACATCGATAGTGAACAGATCTTTTGCAGCTCGAACAGATCAGCGAGTCCTTATCATTATCAGCGACGCAGCGATTTTCGGTACAAATAATGATCTCATCCTTTGGTGCGACTTTTTTGGAAGCAGCTTTTCTTTTGGGTAGTACGGATGGTTCTGCCGATGCCATTTGGATGAGTTTTGGTCAAATAGATGGATTGTAGTAGTTGATTTTTGTTTGAAAAACAGCTTTTTGGTTATTTTTTGTAGAGTTTTCCACTGGAAATTTTCATTTTCATGTGGAGCTGCAATTTCATGTCTTAACTATTTGACGTCAAATAAATAATGATGGTTCAATAGAAGTTACAAATGTCATTGTAAGATTGGTTGGATTATTGACCTTAGCCATAGTGTGAACCCCCTTTCTAAAGGGTGGGGTGGAGCCTTCCAAAAAATCACCAAAGAGGAGGGGTAGATTTTCAAAGGGAAGGGTAAAGAATTTTTATACGGAAATTCATGAAAATATGCTTGTAATTCTTTCAAAATTTTTTAATCTTTTACCATTCTCCTAAAAATATATTTTTAACTTAATAAACTGATGAAATTATTAGAATTAGGGGGGGGCAATAATTATGACAAGGTTCTTTATTAAATTGACAATGACACTCTAATTAGCGGGAATTTTTCTTCTTCTCTTCTAAGTACTGTACAGTATTTTATTTTTTTAAGGTCCACACATTTTTTTGTATTTGTAGATGATTCCAGACGAACTATCGAAACAACATCGTTCGATGATGCTCAAGAAGCCGTTTCAGATATCCATCAAGCACTGTCAAGAATTATTGAGAGTCATAAGAATAACCGACAGCTCCTTCAAGGAGTACTAAAATCTCAGAATCCTACGAAAAAATACTCTCAACAGCCATCAAAATTGACATCTGCGTTCCACACGTTTGGTAGTGTATCTCATTACCGCAGTCGCAAACAAACTGGCACCTCAATGGTCAAGAAACAGCAGGGGAAAATCCCAGTTCAACCTGCTACGGTTACAAGACGTGTAACTAAAAATGGAAGTAAAACTGCAATTGTGAAGGCAATGAAGAAAAGAAATCCATTTGAGAATAAAACTGTCGGTAAAAAGGCCTCATAATCTTGCTCGGAATATTGAGAGACTACAGCCAGTTCCAAAAAAAGCTGGGCGTACAATGTCATCAAAGACAAAATTCTTATCTTCAAAATCCTCGTCCAAGAAACTCTTCTAAAAAATCTTCGTCTACAAATTCAAAAGCTGAAAAAGCTGAAAAATAACATTTGGAGATGTGTTTCATTTCTTATTTTAACACTTGTTCTTGTTGATTATCACTAAATCTAACTCTCTCAAAAATATTAAAAGGGAAATCCCCCAGTCCCTAGATCTTTTATGGACCCCCTAATTTGAACATTGCCACTATATATTTTCACCTTGTCGTCAGTTTACCCTGATGTTTTCCTGAATTTTTTCGCGGTCATTAGACCAATTGAATTAGCATTTAGATTGACAAAGAGAAGAATTTTCCTTTTTAATCAAGAAATCATGTAAAAAGTATACGGACAAATATATATCATCTAGAAAAATGGTTTTATTAAATGTAAATATTTTTATTTGACAAAGAAGCTTCTATCAAGTACTATTTTCATCGTTATCATGTAAATAATTCCCGAAAATATTTTGTTTGTTTAAAGAAACATAATATTTGAAAAAAAATCCTCATAATCAATATAAATTCGAGTTAAAATCAAATACTATTGTATGAATCAATTCCCTATTACTCTAAAGCATATTATTGAATATGACCTTCCCCAAAAATTAGCTTCCAAAGAGTACAACTTACTTAAAAATATTTATCGAAGATGATAAATACATTAAAGGGCTTGATATTTTTCGGCGAAAAACACTCATGTCCATTTATTAACAGCAGTTTAGTAATTTTACTCAAAACACCAACCCTCACTAATGACACCCTCCTAGATAAATTGTGTCAAAAATTGAATAGAGAAATTAATTATTAAACAGCACTTTTCAAATTACTCATTTTATTCAAATTTTGGAGGCTTTTTGAGCCAAACTGAGAAAAGCTATCGAGAATGATGAATAGTTTTAGTGTGCCTAGTCAAATTAGATTGATTGGTAAAATGTTTACCACAAAGTGCACATGGAATCCCCTCTGTGTGGGATATCATGTGCACTTTGAGTATCTGCCTCGTTGAAAACGATTTCCCACATTCTGCACATTCGTAGGTCTTGTCGCGTGTTTTTTTGGTGTTTTTTCAATAATTGTGGAAGTAAATTTCTTTCCACAATTGTCGATGAAGCAAATTGCTTCACCGCAACTATTTTCATGAGGATGCATATACTTCTCACCATTAAATGTTTTTTTCACACTTCTCACATTTAAACTTTGTCACACCTTGCTCTCTTCTTCTTTCTCGCTCTTCCCTGCCTTTCTGTATCCATTCCTGAAAATCCAAAAAAGCATACATTCAACCATACAATACAGATTATTTTCTTTTCATAGATAAGATAAAGATAATCAAATAATGTGAAAAATATTTCGTCCACTCATCTCGCCAAGAGTTGGTGGAGTTGTTCTCTTTTGGAATGAGTCCTTAACGATAGTTCTATACAAATGAATTTTTGCAAATAATAAAGCAAGTCTATGAAACAAAACAATAGAAGAAATATTCCACTATATTATGGCTGAAGGTTTTTGAAATGACACTTGATTTTTAACTACAAACAAATATATATCTAGACAAGCATTTGGGTAACAAAGCTCTTAAATTACTGAGCTTCCTTTGAAGAACAGGTGATACCCATTCAATCTACTTCCTTTGGTTCCTTTGACATGAATGTTTTCTAAAAAAATAAATGTACGATTGTATTAATCACTTCTGTAAAATGCAAGTCATAGCATAGCCTGGATATCCAAGCTCAAAATTTTAGAAAAAACAAAAATTACCTTAAACATACAAAGTTCTAAAATTATAGAGCTTGGTCTACCTAGAGAATGAAGGTGAAAACCCATGTTTCCTAGCCAACCCAGGGCAGCAAAACAGAAATCAATAAAAAGCAGTCTTACAAGATCGAAAACTACAATTACACAATTACGAAAATTACACCAAAGTCCATAAAAGAATTTGCATGCATTATCATGACCAACCATGTTTTCTTGGAAAATGAACTTGCTTCTTTTTTCTTCTTTTTCATGTTTTCATGTAACAGAAAGCCCTATCTTCACTAGCAACTGGAGGACTATCCTATTTTTGCTTTAGAATTGCTACACGCTGTGTAGATTGGCCCTTACGGCTTTAGCGAAGTGAGCGCAAGCAAGCGGACTGCATTCTCTTAAAGAGAATGCAAATCGCTCTAGGGAGACCAGGCTGTAAACCAGAACATAAAAATATAAAAAACTAGACTGTGAAATAGTTTACAGCCTGGATATCCAAGCTAGTCATAGCATAACTTATTATGTTGATAGCTTTTATTAGAAAAATCACTGTAAAATCACAATCTGCTGTTTGGAGGTGATAAAAGTTACCCTTCATTTATGACAGTAGCACAAGTGTTAAAGCTAAAGAGTTTAAAGGCACAGCAACAGACCTGGTCCTTGATTAGAGTGTCGCGTAGGCACTTGCTCTGGATTTTCAAAAGATAGCCTGGCAGCCTCTTCATCATCAAAGACTTGAACTAGAAAAACAAGGAATATAGATGACAATAATAATGGATTTCAGTTTTCTTGGTGGCTTATTCCAGTCTGGAAAGATTAAATACAGGCATGTATTGTATATTGTATATGTAATCATGGCTGCATCATTGTTTTTCTGCTAGACTTATTAGTTATTCAACATGTCATCCTTGTTGAAAAAAAGTCATGAGGTAAGTTTCTGTTTGCGAAAGTTTCTACGCCTACTCGAATGCTTCCACGTTTTTCTATCTCTTCTTTCACTTGCTTGATTTCAAGAAAATGCTATGCATTGTGAGATTGTAAAGAGAAAATTCAGAGCTTTCTTTCTTCTTTTTTCCGAAGCTCAGATTTTTCTTTTTACAATGCATAGCATTTTCTTAAAATCAAGTGAAAGAGGCAGTAAAACATGGAAGCATTCTAAACTAAAATTTCTTCCCGCCAAAATTTCTTCTCTTAAAGTATGTAGAGCAAGGAAGCTATGGACTATGTCTTGAATGCTTCATCTGAGAACGGAAATACAGGGAACTGAAATAGATATTACCTGTTATAAGATCACACTCCATATCTCTGTCTGTAACTCTGGTTGTGTTGATATCTGTGTTGGTGTTATCCAGGATGTTTTTCTTTTATATGGCTTGGTTACCATGTTGTTTTTTAGTGTATTTTTTTTGCTGACAAAGCGTTTTGCAAAAGCGCGGGAATTCACGAGAGGAGGAAATGTCAAAAGTTCTAAGTTTTAGACTTTTCCGACTAATAAAAGATGTTTCCGACGTCTAAAGATTTTCCAACCATTAAAGATTTTTCCGACCGTATACGGAAAAAATACGCCCACCGTGCCGTATCCGAGTAACCTGATAATAGATGTTCATAATTTTCTTATGTGCACGGTAAACCCAGTGTAAAGTATAGCCCGAAGGGCTAGATAAGCAGCCTTGGTCAAAAAGTGAAGCTCATCTTTGGAAGGATTTCCTACCAGAGTGACGTGACTTAAATCACCGTTTAAATGATTGCACGAGCGTTCACAGATATCAAAATTTCTCTAGGCCGTTGATGCGAAAATTTGGGTTTTATCGAGATCAGTTATGACGTCAAAGCGGCAAGATGAATTAAAAATGGTAGATCGAGTTACGCAATATTGCGCAATCCTTTCAAACATGGTGACCACATGTGTGGTCCTCGGCTGCGACAGCAAAAATTCAAAGGTCAATGAAGATGCTAAAAATGGCCATGAAATATCGTTCCACCGTTTCCCGAAAAACAAAGCCATCCGAGAAAAATAGACCGCAAATTTGAAATTCAAAAAATCAAATTTATCCCAAAAGATCATCTCGTGTGTGCTCACTACATTTCGTTGAAGACAACTATCAAATGACAGAAGATAGGCCGGAGCTGAAGGTGGACGCAGTACCCCTGGTAGTTCAAGATGAAGTTGAACCCCCAGCTAAAAAACAACGGAAGCCTAAGGAGAACATCAAACCGCTCGTACCCCTTGACTCTAAAAAAGAGAACGAATTGAACAAGACAAATAGGACCCTCAAACAGAAAGTGGGAAGAAAAAACAAACGTATTAAACTTTGTAAATCGCTCTTAAAAAACATTGAATAACAAAAAATTAATCAACAAAAGTACACATAAACTAATAGCTGAAAACTTTCAAGGAATAACCCAGGAGCTTATCAAATGCCAATTGGGTAATAAACGTAGAAAAAACGTTGGTAGAAGGTACTCTGATGATGTCAAAAAGTCTGCACTCACACTTCATTTCTATTCCCCAAGGGCTTATGAATTCGTCAAACAATACTTAACTCTACCACATGAAAGATCTCATCAGTTGAATGTGAACCTCATGTTTTTGAGTATCTACAGGAAAAAAGTGAAAATGATCCTAACTATAAAGATTGCTGTTTGATACTAGACGACATTCACATAAAATCTGGCCTAGTCTACAATCCAAGCTCTGGAGTGTTCGAAGGATATGTCAATTATGGAGAAGATATTGCGCTTGCCGACAACGATAAAGAGGCAACTGAAGCCTTGGTGTTCATGTTGGTCGGATTGAGAAGGCACTGGAAATGCCCAATTGGATATGTGCTAATCAATGGTATAACTGGCAACAATCTTTAAATAATCACGTCGAGGTTCATGAAGTAAACGTTGGACCACAATATCCATATCCATGCTGTCACTGCAGATGGTACAAGTGTTAATTTTGACTGCATGAAGAGGTTTGGCTGCAAGTTCGGAAATTCATTCGACTTACTCTCTGGTGAATTCACATTCATGGGCTACATAATTTCTTTACACCTGATGCAATCATCCCACAAATTTATCGTCTCTCCGGAACCAGATGTTGACCATATCGATCTTGAAGATGCATCACTGAAATTCATCATTTTTGCCAGTTATGGTTTATGGGGAGTGATGAATGCGGAAAAAGCCGTGGAAAATGTTTGTCAATACGAACGCAATGTAGAGAGAAAGATCCGTAATTGCGCAAAATTTTTGGTGGATGAATCACTTAGCATTTGGCAGCGAAAACGTGCTCGTGCAGACAATATTTCTGCTATTGTTGTTTTCATGGACGACGAATTTCTTCCGAGATCAGAAGAGGAAGATTATGATAAAAAACGAAAACCTTCACTATCAAATGAAGAAGCAATCGCATCTCAATCCAAAAGAGCACGGACAAGTGGTCCCTAGGCTTCAAAATTTATAATTATTATATTATAACAGAGTAAAGATGTTAATTTCTGGAAGTTGTGTCTCATTTTCTCTTTTCTCTTTTCCTCTTCGGCCGCCTAGATACGGGATTCCACACTGGATTGCTTCGAGTTCTAGTAATGACTTTTTTATATTATACTTCTTGACGAGACCTATGTTCCAGGTCGTCTAACTGATGACCAAGCACCCCTGTCTTGCCAAATATTGAACAATTCGTCCTTTGTTAGACCAGTCTCTTCTAATATTATCGACTTGAAGGTTGCGAAGGTTCTTTCTCTGTTTCTTTTTGAATCTGGGGACCACATATTGTAATCAGACATATTGTAATCGGTAGTCAAAGAAATCGCCAACATTGACCCACACGAAGCCTACACCTGCTTCACATCAGGGTACAAGCACAAGTTCAACTTTACCCTAAGGAGAATCCCCAACATTAAACAACACCTTCAAAGGCTAGACAAAATCATCACAGCGCGGTTCATCCCGGCCATAACTGGTGGAATCCAGGCAAACGAAACCGAGCGTAAGCTGTTCACCTTGCCACCAAGCCTTGGCGGTTTAGGTATACCAAAGTTCAGTGGTTCAGTTCAGATCAAGAGTTTTCCTATTCGGAAGCGCTGACCAAACAACTCCAAAATAAGATCAAAAGCCAAGACTATGTCAACAACATCGGCAAAGTCGAGATCACGAAACTGAAATCATCATTCAAGCATAATCGAATGCAGAGTTACCGCCAAAAGCTTGAGCTCATCAAACAGCATTCGCCAAATGAGATGAAGAAGTTGATTGAAATCAACAGCGGACCAGGAGCACCCCTTTGGTTATCAACGCTTCCAATCAAAGAAGAAGGATTTCAGTTCGACAAAACATCCTTCTGGGATCTGATAAAAATCTGCTATGGTCACCAGCTGAGTCCCTTACCTACCATCTGTCCATGTGGTTCACCGTTTGATCTGTGACACCCACTCTCGTGCAACAAAGGCGGTTTCATCAGTTAGCGTCATAATTCCATCCGTGACACCACAGCACCACACACAAGATTGCAAGGAGGTGAAGGTCGAACCGACATTGACCACCTTGTCAGGGGAGACTTTTGAAACTAAAACTACCAACATCCAAGACCATGCTCGTCTCGACATTGCTGCTAGGGGATTTTGGATAACTGTCCAGAAGGCATTCTTAGACGTAAGGGTTTTCAACCCAAACGCCAAAAAGTTCAGGAATTCCACTATCTCTAAAGCATGCGATGCAAACGAAAGGGAGAAAAAGAACATTTACAATTCAAGAATCATGAAAGTTGAGCACGGCTCCTTTACCCCAATTGTTTTCACCACAATGGGCGGAATGGGGAGAGAAACGAAACATTTTTACAAAAGACTATCATAACTTTTATCTGAAAAAAGAAACGAGTCCCTTGCAATCACGACAACTTGGGTAAGAAGAAAGATAACTTTGCCCTCTTGAGTTCGGTACTCCTGTGCCTCCGCAGCAGCAGAACTCCATGGAGCAAAGATAGTCTTTCTCCTTCGCTCTCATATAGTTCTAATGATTCTGAATTTCTGTGTTCCTTCTAGATTTTTGATAAAACTTATTTCATTTAACATATCTAATATTTAGCGCGCCGGGACTGCCTCCGTGCAAAAATTGTGTAGTATATATTGAATTGAATAACAAAAAATTAATCAACAAAAGTACACATAAACTAATAGCTGAAAACTTTCAAGGAATAACCCAGGAGCTTATCAAATGCCAATTGGGTAATAAACGTAGAAAAAACGTTGGTAGAAGGTACTCTGATGATGTCAAAAAGTCTGCACTCACACTTCATTTCTATTCCCCAAGGGCTTATGAATTCGTCAAACAATACTTAACTCTACCACATGAAAGATCTCATCAGTTGAATGTGAACCTGATGTTTTTGAGTATCTACAGGAAAAAAGTGAAAATGATCCTAACTATAAAGATTGCTGTTTGATACTAGACGACATTCACATAAAATCTGGCCTAGTCTACAATCCAACCTCTGGAGTGTTCGAAGGATATGTCAATTATGGAGAAGATATTGCGCTTGCCGACAACGATAAAGAGGCAACTGAAGCCTTGGTGTTCATGTTGGTCGGATTGAGAAGGCACTGGAAATGCCCAATTGGATATGTGCTAATCAATGGTATAACTGGCAACAATCTTTAAATAATCACGTCGAGGTTCATGAAGTAAACGTTGGACCACAATATCCATATCCATGCTGTCACTGCAGATGGTACAAGTGTTAATTTTGACTGCATGAAGAGGTTTGGCTGCAAGTTCGGAAATTCATTCGACTTACTCTCTGGTGAATTCACATTCATGGGCTACATAATTTCTTTACACCTGATGCAATCCTCCCACAAATTTATCGTCTCTCCGGAACCAGATGTTGACCATATCGATCTTGAAGATGCATCACTGAAATTCATCATTTTGGCCAGTTATGGTTTATGGGGAGTGATGAATGCGGAAAAAGCCGTGGAAAATGTTTGTCAATACGAACGCAATGTAGAGAGAAAGATCCGTAATTGCGCAAAATTTTTGGTGGATGAATCACTTAGCATTTGGCAGCGAAAACGTGCTCGTGCAGACAATATTTCTGCTATTGTTGTTTTCATGGACGACGAATTTCTTCCGAGATCAGAAGAGGAAGATTATGATAAAAAACGAAAACCTTCACTATCAAATGAAGAAGCAATCGCATCTCAATCCAAAAGAGCACGGACAAGTGGTCCCTAGGCTTCAAAATTTATAATTATTATATTATAACAGAGTAAAGATGTTAATTTCTGGAAGTTGTGTCTCATTTTCTCTTTTCTCTTTTCCTCTTCGGCCGCCTAGATACGGGATTCCACACTGGATTGCTTCGAGTTCTAGTAATGACTTTTTTATATTATACTTCTTGACGAGACCTATGTTCCAGGTCGTCTAACTGATGACCAAGCACCCCTGTCTTGCCAAATATTGAACAATTCGTCCTTTGTTAGACCAGTCTCTTCTAATATTATCGACTTGAAGGTTGCGAAGGTTCTTTCTCTGTTTCTTTTTGAATCTGGGGACCACATATTGTAATCAGACATATTGTAATCGGTAGTCAAAGAAATCGCCAACATTGACCCACACGAAGCCTACACCTGCTTCACATCAGGGTACAAGCACAAGTTCAACTTTACCCTAAGGAGAATCCCCAACATTAAACAACACCTTCAAAGGCTAGACAAAATCATCACAGCGCGGTTCATCCCGGCCATAACTGGTGGAATCCAGGCAAACGAAACCGAGCGTAAGCTGTTCACCTTGCCACCAAGCCTTGGCGGTTTAGGTATACCAAAGTTCAGTGGTTCAGTTCAGATCAAGAGTTTTCCTATTCGGAAGCGCTGACCAAACAACTCCAAAATAAGATCAAAAGCCAAGACTATGTCAACAACATCGGCAAAGTCGAGATCACGAAACTGAAATCATCATTCAAGCATAATCGAATGCAGAGTTACCGCCAAAAGCTTGAGCTCATCAAACAGCATTCGCCAAATGAGATGAAGAAGTTGATTGAAATCAACAGCGGACCAGGAGCACCCCTTTGGTTATCAACGCTTCCAATCAAAGAAGAAGGATTTCAGTTCGACAAAACATCCTTCTGGGATCTGATAAAAATCTGCTATGGTCACCAGCTGAGTCCCTTACCTACCATCTGTCCATGTGGTTCACCGTTTGATCTGTGACACCCACTCTCGTGCAACAAAGGCGGTTTCATCAGTTAGCGTCATAATTCCATCCGTGACACCACAGCACCACACACAAGATTGCAAGGAGGTGAAGGTCGAACCGACATTGACCACCTTGTCAGGGGAGACTTTTGAAACTAAAACTACCAACATCCAAGACCATGCTCGTCTCGACATTGCTGCTAGGGGATTTTGGATAACTGTCCAGAAGGCATTCTTAGACGTAAGGGTTTTCAACCCAAACGCCAAAAAGTTCAGGAATTCCACTATCTCTAAAGCATGCGATGCAAACGAAAGGGAGAAAAAGAACATTTACAATTCAAGAATCATGAAAGTTGAGCACGGCTCCTTTACCCCAATTGTTTTAACCACAATGGGCGGAATGGGGAGAGAAACGAAACATTTTACAAAAGACTATCATAACTTTTATCTGAAAAAAGAAACGAGTCCCTTGCAATCACGACAACTTGGGTAAGAAGAAAGATAACTTTGCCCTCTTGAGTTCGGTACTCCTGTGCCTCCGCAGCAGCAGAACTCCATGGAGCAAAGATAGTCTTTCTCCTTCGCTCTCATATAGTTCTAGTGATTCTGAATTTCTGTGTTCCTTCTAGATTTTTGATAAAACTTATTTCATTTAACATATCTAATATTTAGCGCGCCGGGACTGCCTCCGTGCAAAAATTGTGTAGTATATATTGAATTGAATAACAAAAAATTAATCAACAAAAGTACACATAAACTAATAGCTGAAAACTTTCAAGGAATAACCCAGGAGCTTATCAAATGCCAATTGGGTAATAAACGTAGAAAAAACGTTGGTAGAAGGTACTCTGATGATGTCAAAAAGTCTGCACTCACACTTCATTTCTATTCCCCAAGGGCTTATGAATTCGTCAAACAATACTTAACTCTACCACATGAAAGATCTCATCAGTTGAATGTGAACCTGATGTTTTTGAGTATCTACAGGAAAAAAGTGAAAATGATCCTAACTATAAAGATTGCTGTTTGATACTAGACGACATTCACATAAAATCTGGCCTAGTCTACAATCCAACCTCTGGAGTGTTCGAAGGATATGTCAATTATGGAGAAGATATTGCGCTTGCCGACAACGATAAAGAGGCAACTGAAGCCTTGGTGTTCATGTTGGTCGGATTGAGAAGGCACTGGAAATGCCCAATTGGATATGTGCTAATCAATGGTATAACTGGCAACAATCTTTAAATAATCACGTCGAGGTTCATGAAGTAAACGTTGGACCACAATATCCATATCCATGCTGTCACTGCAGATGGTACAAGTGTTAATTTTGACTGCATGAAGAGGTTTGGCTGCAAGTTCGGAAATTCATTCGACTTACTCTCTGGTGAATTCACATTCATGGGCTACATAATTTCTTTACACCTGATGCAATCCTCCCACAAATTTATCGTCTCTCCGGAACCAGATGTTGACCATATCGATCTTGAAGATGCATCACTGAAATTCATCATTTTGGCCAGTTATGGTTTATGGGGAGTGATGAATGCGGAAAAAGCCGTGGAAAATGTTTGTCAATACGAACGCAATGTAGAGAGAAAGATCCGTAATTGCGCAAAATTTTTGGTGGATGAATCACTTAGCATTTGGCAGCGAAAACGTGCTCGTGCAGACAATATTTCTGCTATTGTTGTTTTCATGGACGACGAATTTCTTCCGAGATCAGAAGAGGAAGATTATGATAAAAAACGAAAACCTTCACTATCAAATGAAGAAGCAATCGCATCTCAATCCAAAAGAGCACGGACAAGTGGTCCCTAGGCTTCAAAATTTATAATTATTATATTATAACAGAGTAAAGATGTTAATTTCTGGAAGTTGTGTCTCATTTTCTCTTTTCTCTTTTCCTCTTCGGCCGCCTAGATACGGGATTCCACACTGGATTGCTTCGAGTTCTAGTAATGACTTTTTTATATTATACTTCTTGACGAGACCTATGTTCCAGGTCGTCTAACTGATGACCAAGCACCCCTGTCTTGCCAAATATTGAACAATTCGTCCTTTGTTAGACCAGTCTCTTCTAATATTATCGACTTGAAGGTTGCGAAGGTTCTTTCTCTGTTTCTTTTTGAATCTGGGGACCACATATTGTAATCAGACATATTGTAATCGGTAGTCAAAGAAATCGCCAACATTGACCCACACGAAGCCTACACCTGCTTCACATCAGGGTACAAGCACAAGTTCAACTTTACCCTAAGGAGAATCCCCAACATTAAACAACACCTTCAAAGGCTAGACGAAATCATCACAGCGCGGTTCATCCCGGCCATAACTGGTGGAATCCAGGCAAACGAAACCGAGCGTAAGCTGTTCACCTTGCCACCAAGCCTTGGCGGTTTAGGTATACCAAAGTTCAGTGGTTCAGTTCAGATCAAGAGTTTTCCTATTCGGAAGCGCTGACCAAACAACTCCAAAATAAGATCAAAAGCCAAGACTATGTCAACAACATCGGCAAAGTCGAGATCACGAAACTGAAATCATCATTCAAGCATAATCGAATGCAGAGTTACCGCCAAAAGCTTGAGCTCATCAAACAGCATTCGCCAAATGAGATGAAGAAGTTGATTGAAATCAACAGCGGACCAGGAGCACCCCTTTGGTTATCAACGCTTCCAATCAAAGAAGAAGGATTTCAGTTCGACAAAACATCCTTCTGGGATCTGATAAAAATCTGCTATGGTCACCAGCTGAGTCCCTTACCTACCATCTGTCCATGTGGTTCACCGTTTGATCTGTGACACCCACTCTCGTGCAACAAAGGCGGTTTCATCAGTTAGCGTCATAATTCCATCCGTGACACCACAGCACCACACACAAGATTGCAAGGAGGTGAAGGTCGAACCGACATTGACCACCTTGTCAGGGGAGACTTTTGAAACTAAAACTGCCAACATCCAAGACCATGCTCGTCTCGACATTGCTGCTAGGGGATTTTGGATAACTGTCCAGAAGGCATTCTTAGACGTAAGGGTTTTCAACCCAAACGCCAAAAAGTTCAGGAATTCCACTATCTCTAAAGCATGCGATGCAAACGAAAGGGAGAAAAAGAACATTTACAATTCAAGAATCATGAAAGTTGAGCACGGCTCCTTTACCCCAATTGTTTTCACCACAATGGGCGGAATGGGGAGAGAAACGAAACATTTTTACAAAAGACTATCATAACTTTTATCTGAAAAAAGAAACGAGTCCCTTGCAATCACGACAACTTGGGTAAGAAGAAAGATAACTTTGCCCTCTTGAGTTCGGTACTCCTGTGCCTCCGCAGCAGCAGAACTCCATGGAGCAAAGATAGTCTTTCTCCTTCGCTCTCATATAGTTCTAGTGATTCTGAATTTCTGTGTCCTTCTAGATTTTTGATAAAACTTATTTCATTTAACATATCTAATATTTAGCGCGCCGGGACTGCCTCCGTGCAAAAATTGTGTAGTATATATTGAATTGAATAACAAAAATTAATCAACAAAAGTACACATAAACTAATAGCTGAAAACTTTCAAGGAATAACCCAGGAGCTTATCAAATGCCAATTGGGTAATAAACGTAGAAAAAACGTTGGTAGAAGGTACTCTGATGATGTCAAAAAGTCTGCACTCACACTTCATTTCTATTCCCCAAGGGCTTATGAATTCGTCAAACAATACTTAACTCTACCACATGAAAGATCTCATCAGTTGAATGTGAACCTGATGTTTTTGAGTATCTACAGGAAAAAAGTGAAAATGATCCTAACTATAAAGATTGCTGTTTGATACTAGACGACATTCACATAAAATCTGGCCTAGTCTACAATCCAACCTCTGGAGTGTTCGAAGGATATGTCAATTATGGAGAAGATATTGCGCTTGCCGACAACGATAAAGAGGCAACTGAAGCCTTGGTGTTCATGTTGGTCGGATTGAGAAGGCACTGGAAATGCCCAATTGGATATGTGCTAATCAATGGTATAACTGGCAACAATCTTTAAATAATCACGTCGAGGTTCATGAAGTAAACGTTGGACCACAATATCCATATCCATGCTGTCACTGCAGATGGTACAAGTGTTAATTTTGACTGCATGAAGAGGTTTGGCTGCAAGTTCGGAAATTCATTCGACTTACTCTCTGGTGAATTCACATTCATGGGCTACATAATTTCTTTACACCTGATGCAATCCTCCCACAAATTTATCGTCTCTCCGGAACCAGATGTTGACCATATCGATCTTGAAGATGCATCACTGAAATTCATCATTTTGGCCAGTTATGGTTTATGGGGAGTGATGAATGCGGAAAAAGCCGTGGAAAATGTTTGTCAATACGAACGCAATGTAGAGAGAAAGATCCGTAATTGCGCAAAATTTTTGGTGGATGAATCACTTAGCATTTGGCAGCGAAAACGTGCTCGTGCAGACAATATTTCTGCTATTGTTGTTTTCATGGACGACGAATTTCTTCCGAGATCAGAAGAGGAAGATTATGATAAAAAACGAAAACCTTCACTATCAAATGAAGAAGCAATCGCATCTCAATCCAAAAGAGCACGGACAAGTGGTCCCTAGGCTTCAAAATTTATAATTATTATATTATAACAGAGTGAAGATGTTAATTTCTGGAAGTTGTGTCTCATTTTCTCTTTTCTCTTTTCCTCTTCGGCCGCCTAGATACGGGATTCCACACTGGATTGCTTCGAGTTCTAGTAATGACTTTTTTATATTATACTTCTTGACGAGACCTATGTTCCAGGTCGTCTAACTGATGACCAAGCACCCCTGTCTTGCCAAATATTGAACAATTCGTCCTTTGTTAGACCAGTCTCTTCTAATATTATCGACTTGAAGGTTGCGAAGGTTCTTTCTCTGTTTCTTTTTGAATCTGGGGACCACATATTGTAATCAGACATATTGTAATCGGTAGTCAAAGAAATCGCCAACATTGACCGACACGAAGCCTATACCTGCTTCACATCAGGGTACAAGCACAAGTTCAACTTTACCCTAAGGAGAATCCCCAACATTAAACAACACCTTCAAAGGCTAGAAGAAATCATCACAGCGCGGTTCATCCCGGCCATAACTGGTGGAATCCAGGCAAACGAAACCGAGCGTAAGCTGTTCACCTTGCCACCAAGCCTTGGCGGTTTAGGTATACCAAAGTTCAGTGGTTCAGTTCAGATCAAGAGTTTTCCTATTCGGAAGCGCTGACCAAACAACTCCAAAACAAGATCAAAAGCCAAGACTATGTCAACAACATCGGCAAAGTCGAGATCACGAAACTGAAATCATCATTCAAGCATAATCGAATGCAGAGTTACCGCCAAAAGCTTGAGCTCATCAAACAGCATTCGCCAAATGAGATGAAGAAGTTGATTGAAATCAACAGCGGACCAGGAGCACCCCTTTGGTTATCAACGCTTCCAATCAAAGAAGAAGGATTTCAGTTCGACAAAACATCCTTCTGGGATCTGATAAAAATCTGCTATGGTCACCAGCTGAGTCCCTTACCTACCATCTGTCCATGTGGTTCACCGTTTGATCTGTGACACCCACTCTCGTGCAACAAAGGCGGTTTCATCAGTTAGTGTCATAATTCCATCCGTGACACCACAGCACCACACACAAGATTGCAAGGAGGTGAAGGTCGAACCGACATTGACCACCTTGTCAGGGGAGACTTTTGAAACTAAAACTACCAACATCCAAGACCATGCTCGTCTCGACATTGCTGCTAGGGGATTTTGGATAACTGTCCAGAAGGCATTCTTAGACGTAAGGGTTTTCAACCCAAACGCCAAAAAGTTCAGGAATTCCACTATCTCTAAAGCATGCGATGCAAACGAAAGGGAGAAAAAGAACATTTACAATTCAAGAATCATGAAAGTTGAGCACGGCTCCTTTACCCCAATTGTTTTCACCACAATGGGCGGAATGGGGAGAGAAACGAAACATTTTTACAAAAGACTATCATAACTTTTATCTGAAAAAAAAACGAGTCCCTTGCAATCACGACAACTTGGGTAAGAAGAAAGATAACTTTGCCCTCTTGAGTTCGGTACTCCTGTGCCTCCGCAGCAGCAGAACTCCATGGAGCAAAGATAGTCTTTCTCCTTCGCTCTCATATAGTTCTAATGATTCTGAATTTCTGTGTTCCTTCTAGATTTTTGATAAAACTTATTTCATTTAACATATCTAATATTTAGCGCGCCGGGACTGCCTCCGTGCAAAAATTGTGTAGTATATATTGAATTGAATAACAAAAAATTAATCAACAAAAGTACACATAAACTAATAGCTGAAAACTTTCAAGGAATAACCCAGGAGCTTATCAAATGCCAATTGGGTAATAAACGTAGAAAAAACGTTGGTAGAAGGTACTCTGATGATGTCAAAAAGTCTGCACTCACACTTCATTTCTATTCCCCAAGGGCTTATGAATTCGTCAAACAATACTTAACTCTACCACATGAAAGATCTCATCAGTTGAATGTGAACCTGATGTTTTTGAGTATCTACAGGAAAAAAGTGAAAATGATCCTAACTATAAAGATTGCTGTTTGATACTAGACGACATTCACATAAAATCTGGCCTAGTCTACAATCCAACCTCTGGAGTGTTCGAAGGATATGTCAATTATGGAGAAGATATTGCGCTTGCCGACAACGATAAAGAGGCAACTGAAGCCTTGGTGTTCATGTTGGTCGGATTGAGAAGGCACTGGAAATGCCCAATTGGATATGTGCTAATCAATGGTATAACTGGCAACAATCTTTAAATAATCACGTCGAGGTTCATGAAGTAAACGTTGGACCACAATATCCATATCCATGCTGTCACTGCAGATGGTACAAGTGTTAATTTTGACTGCATGAAGAGGTTTGGCTGCAAGTTCGGAAATTCATTCGACTTACTCTCTGGTGAATTCACATTCATGGGCTACATAATTTCTTTACACCTGATGCAATCCTCCCACAAATTTATCGTCTCTCCGGAACCAGATGTTGACCATATCGATCTTGAAGATGCATCACTGAAATTCATCATTTTGGCCAGTTATGGTTTATGGGGAGTGATGAATGCGGAAAAAGCCGTGGAAAATGTTTGTCAATACGAACGCAATGTAGAGAGAAAGATCCGTAATTGCGCAAAATTTTTGGTGGATGAATCACTTAGCATTTGGCAGCGAAAACGTGCTCGTGCAGACAATATTTCTGCTATTGTTGTTTTCATGGACGACGAATTTCTTCCGAGATCAGAAGAGGAAGATTATGATAAAAAACGAAAACCTTCACTATCAAATGAAGAAGCAATCGCATCTCAATCCAAAAGAGCACGGACAAGTGGTCCCTAGGCTTCAAAATTTATAATTATATTATAACAGAGTGAAGATGTTAATTTCTGGAAGTTGTGTCTCATTTTCTCTTTTCTTTTTTCCTCTTCGGCCGCCTAGATACGGGATTCCACACTGGATTGCTTCGAGTTCTAGTAATGACTTTTTTATATTATACTTCTTGACGAGACCTATGTTCCAGGTCGTCTAACTGATGACCAAGCACCCCTGTCTTGCCAAATATTGAACAATTCGTCCTTTGTTAGACCAGTCTCTTCTAATATTATCGACTTGAAGGTTGCGAAGGTTCTTTCTCTGTTTCTTTTATTGTAATCGGTAGTCAAAGAAATCGCCAACATTGACCCACACGAAGCCTACACCTGCTTCACATCAGGGTACAAGCACAAGTTCAACTTTACCCTAAGGAGAATCCCCAACATTAAACAACACCTTCAAAGGCTAGACAAAATCATCACAGCGCGGTTCATCCCGGCCATAACTGGTGGAATCCAGGCAAACGAAACCGAGCGTAAGCTGTTCACCTTGCCACCAAGCCTTGGCGGTTTAGGTATACCAAAGTTCAGTGGTTCAGTTCAGATCAAGAGTTTTCCTATTCGGAAGCGCTGACCAAACAACTCCAAAATAAGATCAAAAGCCAAGACTATGTCAACAACATCGGCAAAGTCGAGATCACGAAACTGAAATCATCATTCAAGCATAATCGAATGCAGAGTTACCGCCAAAAGCTTGAGCTCATCAAACAGCATTCGCCAAATGAGATGAAGAAGTTGATTGAAATCAACAGCGGACCAGGAGCACCCCTTTGGTTATCAACGCTTCCAATCAAAGAAGAAGGATTTCAGTTCGACAAAACATCCTTCTGGGATCTGATAAAAATCTGCTATGGTCACCAGCTGAGTCCCTTACCTACCATCTGTCCATGTGGTTCACCGTTTGATCTGTGACACCCACTCTCGTGCAACAAAGGCGGTTTCATCAGTTAGCGTCATAATTCCATCCGTGACACCACAGCACCACACACAAGATTGCAAGGAGGTGAAGGTCGAACCGACATTGACCACCTTGTCAGGGGAGACTTTTGAAACTAAAACTACCAACATCCAAGACCATGCTCGTCTCGACATTGCTGCTAGGGGATTTTGGATAACTGTCCAGAAGGCATTCTTAGACGTAAGGGTTTTCAACCCAAACGCCAAAAAGTTCAGGAATTCCACTATCTCTAAAGCATGCGATGCAAACGAAAGGGAGAAAAAGAACATTTACAATTCAAGAATCATGAAAGTTGAGCACGGCTCCTTTACCCCAATTGTTTTAACCACAATGGGCGGAATGGGGAGAGAAACGAAACATTTTTACAAAAGACTATCATAACTTTTATCTGAAAAAAGAAACGAGTCCCTTGCAATCACGACAACTTGGGTAAGAAGAAAGATAACTTTGCCCTCTTGAGTTCGGTACTCCTGTGCCTCCGCAGCAGCAGAACTCCATGGAGCAAAGATAGTCTTTCTCCTTCGCTCTCATATAGTTCTAGTGATTCTGAATTTCTGTGTTCCTTCTAGATTTTTGATAAAACTTATTTCATTTAACATATCTAATATTTAGCGCGCCGGGACTGCCTCCGTGCAAAAATTGTGTAGTATATATTGAATTGAATAACAAAAAATTAATCAACAAAAGTACACATAAACTAATAGCTGAAAACTTTCAAGGAATAACCCAGGAGCTTATCAAATGCCAATTGGGTAATAAACGTAGAAAAAACGTTGGTAGAAGGTACTCTGATGATGTCAAAAAGTCTGCACTCACACTTCATTTCTATTCCCCAAGGGCTTATGAATTCGTCAAACAATACTTAACTCTACCACATGAAAGATCTCATCAGTTGAATGTGAACCTGATGTTTTTGAGTATCTACAGGAAAAAAGTGAAAATGATCCTAACTATAAAGATTGCTGTTTGATACTAGACGACATTCACATAAAATCTGGCCTAGTCTACAATCCAAGCTCTGGAGTGTTCGAAGGATATGTCAATTATGGAGAAGATATTGCGCTTGCCGACAACGATAAAGAGGCAACTGAAGCCTTGGTGTTCATGTTGGTCGGATTGAGAAGGCACTGGAAATGCCCAATTGGATATGTGCTAATCAATGGTATAACTGGCAACAATCTTTAAATAATCACGTCGAGGTTCATGAAGTAAACGTTGGACCACAATATCCATATCCATGCTGTCACTGCAGATGGTACAAGTGTTAATTTTGACTGCATGAAGAGGTTTGGCTGCAAGTTCGGAAATTCATTCGACTTACTCTCTGGTGAATTCACATTCATGGGCTACATAATTTCTTTACACCTGATGCAATCCTCCCACAAATTTATCGTCTCTCCGGAACCAGATGTTGACCATATCGATCTTGAAGATGCATCACTGAAATTCATCATTTTGGCCAGTTATGGTTTATGGGGAGTGATGAATGCGGAAAAAGCCGTGGAAAATGTTTGTCAATACGAACGCAATGTAGAGAGAAAGATCCGTAATTGCGCAAAATTTTTGGTGGATGAATCACTTAGCATTTGGCAGCGAAAACGTGCTCGTGCAGACAATATTTCTGCTATTGTTGTTTTCATGGACGACGAATTTCTTCCGAGATCAGAAGAGGAAGATTATGATAAAAAACGAAAACCTTCACTATCAAATGAAGAAGCAATCGCATCTCAATCCAAAAGAGCACGGACAAGTGGTCCCTAGGCTTCAAAATTTATAATTATTATATTATAACAGAGTAAAGATGTTAATTTCTGGAAGTTGTGTCTCATTTTCTCTTTTCTCTTTTCCTCTTCGGCCGCCTAGATACGGGATTCCACACTGGATTGCTTCGAGTTCTAGTAATGACTTTTTTATATTATACTTCTTGACGAGACCTATGTTCCAGGTCGTCTAACTGATGACCAAGCACCCCTGTCTTGCCAAATATTGAACAATTCGTCCTTTGTTAGACCAGTCTCTTCTAATATTATCGACTTGAAGGTTGCGAAGGTTCTTTCTCTGTTTCTTTTTGAATCTGGGGACCACATATTGTAATCAGACATATTGTAATCGGTAGTCAGGAATTCCACTATCTCTAAAGCATGCGATGCAAACGAAAGGGAGAAAAAGAACATTTACAATTCAAGAATCATGAAAGTTGAGCACGGCTCCTTTACCCCAATTGTTTTCACCACAATGGGCGGAATGGGGAGAGAAACGAAACATTTTTACAAAAGACTATCATAACTTTTATCTGAAAAAAGAAACGAGTCCCTTGCAATCACGACAACTTGGGTAAGAAGAAAGATAACTTTGCCCTCTTGAGTTCGGTACTCCTGTGCCTCCGCAGCAGCAGAACTCCGGAGCAAAGATAGTCTTTCTCCTTCGCTCTCATATAGTTCTAGTGATTCTGAATTTCTGTGTTCCTTCTAGATTTTTGATAAAACTTATTTCATTTAACATATCTAATATTTAGCGCGCCGGGACTGCCTCCGTGCAAAAATTGTGTAGTATATATTTAATATTTGATGTGCCGGGACTTCCTCCGAAAATGAAAAAATGCTTGCCTAGGAGTAACAATGTTTCCCATAGAGCCAGCCCCAGGCTATATACTCTCTTATGTTTATTTTTCACAGTCTCACCACGGAAAATAATGTTGTACATTATATGTAGGTTTTTAATAATTATGATGTCGCGCATTATAATGTAGTACATTAAAAATTGTTCGAGGACCTTTCTACACTCAAATAAATAAAAGAAAGCCTCTTCTACACTTTACAGATTTAAGCATTTCCCTCCCTTTTAAGTTGGTGCTCATCCTTTCCAGATCATCCAAATAATGACGCTGTTCCAACCGGAGTGAAATTCCATACGGAGTTGAACTCCGAATAGCCCCGTGGAACCGGAGTAAGACATCGTATAGTCTTTTGTTCAACTCCGGTTAGTAATAGTGACTCCATCGCAGATGGTAATAAGAAAACGAAAGTAACAAAAATGGTGCATTTTATAGATAAAGTCCACGAAGATATATTGCAGCAAGGATATCCAACAACTCCTGATCGTCTGAGAATGATAAAAAATGGAATTAGCTGTCCCTTTTACGCGAATGAAAAAGGTATAGTATTGATTTAATTAAGGGATAAATTTCTCATCTTTTGCTTCATTTCATTTGGTGCCACTTGGCTATATAATAATTCCATTTTAAAAGGTAGGTCAAGTGTGACTGATAGGAAGATATTTCTGGAGATGTCAAGAGGTTTTCAAGGAGCGTAATGCTTTTTGTAATACCTGCTGACGCACTTTGTAATAGCAATTGACTCTTTTGTTATAGTAGTTAAGAAGTCTCTGCTTTGAATTGCTTTATATGGGCGTGGGAGAGAAAGGAATAATAAAGAGGGGAAAATTGTCCCCTCCCTGCCCACTAACTGCAATTAACGATTAATTGCACTCCTCTCGCTTAATAAACTGACGATTATCAGAACCAAGCGATATCCAATTCATTTACACAATGCCAGGGGAGCCCATAATTTGATATAATCAATTATTACAAACGATCTTTTTTCCAGCCTATGGTTGTACGTCTGATTGAGGAGAATTGAATGATATTGGACAAACCCTGACAAACCTCTGGATACAAACTATGAAGAGTATAAAAGAGACTTGGGTGGAAAACAGTTGTTAAGATAAGGAAAGTTGTTCCTGGCGGGAGTCTTGGTTTCATGTTCGTCTGAAAAATGCACAAAGATGGCGGAAAGAATTCAAGAAAATAATCAAAAATCACCATCAATAAACGACTTTTGCAGCCCGTCAAAGTGCATCATAAATGAAGAAAACGCACTAAAAGATACCCTACAATGCAGGAAGTGCCACCGTTTAGTCCATTATCTCTGTACAGAACTGCCACTTTACCAGATCCAGATATGCTTGTCATACAAATCAAGAAGTTTCCAGTGTCAGAACTGTACCAAAATCGCACCACAGGTAATGGAAAGGTATAATTCAAATGAAACATCAAAAATTGAAGGATTCAAAAACGAAATCAAAGCTTGTGAGAATATAATGAAAAGGCAGGACGAAGAAATAAACCATTTGAAAGCACAAGACGTCAATGTTATGGTCAACGAAATGAAAGAAACTATCGACACCAGAATAACCACGCTTGAAAAGAAGATTGAAAGCATCATCGAAAAGAAAGAAGAGAAAAGACCACCAATGAGCTACGCTAAAATCACATCCAAACACATCGAGAAAAACATTGAAGATGCGATTCGAAAAGAAAAACAGGAGGAGCAGCTGATTCGATCTACAGCACGCAACCTAATTTTTCATGGGATTGATGAATCGACAGATGAAACTGAAGAAGAAACAAAAATCGAGGACGAAGAATTTATCCATGACAAAATTATTGGTCAGCGGCTCCATCTGAGGAATATAAAGATTACCGAGACGCAGCGGATCGGGAAATTTACGAAAGAAAGAGAAGATAAAGCGAGATACCGACCAATTAAAGTCACATTTACGAACGAAGAGGACAAGAACACAGTGTTGCAAGCAATAACAAAAGAAAAAGGCTTTCCTTACCGAGTGACAGAGGATTTGACCAAAAATGAAAGACAGATAATTAAAGAATGGTGTAAGGAAGCCGAAAAAATGAATGCTAAAATCAAGGAAGACAACACAAAATGGAAAGTCCGGGGGAGCCCGCGAAAAAAACTCTATTTCAAAAAGATCATTGTAAAAAGTACGAGCGGTTTATAGAGGCCCATGTGTCTTCACGGTGGCCTGCAAACCTGTAAAGCTTTATTATTATGTTCCTGGTACTAACAATCCAGCCGATGCTCCTACTAGACCTGTTGAGGATTTTGTTGCTCTTTTTCAAGATAAGTGGCTTTCTGGCCCTTCCTTTCTTTTTAACCTTGACATTGACTATGACAAAGGACGTGACAGTGAAAACAAAACACCAAACGACACACAAGTACAAAGTAGACGTACTGAGACGTACTGACACTAACGTTTTAACTGTGACTTCAGATAAGTAAGTTACTCTGCGTGATGTAATCGATTTCTCTCGTCATGGATCATTATGTAAGCTTGTCAATGTTGTATATAGCTTTCGTTCTTTGTTTCAAACATTGGAAAAAGAACATTGCAAGGGTGATTACACACGTGTGGTGAAATTAAATATTGAATTTCCACATGATAGCTGAACCAATTTTTTTTCTTGAAAACTGTTTTAGAAATAGGATGACAGTTCCATCTTCAGATAGCTCTTCTACCATTTTATGGTAGGTGGATGGAGGGCTTTGATATTATTTTTTAATTTAAATTTTACTAATAAAAATAAATTTTCTTAACTACCCTTTAACAATTTAGCTATCTCCGGCTAGAAAAATATCTTTGTGCCCTAACAACTCTTTTGTTCTCTTTCTCTATTAATTAAATAATTTTTGGTTATTATGTATACCAAGAATGGCCAAATACCTTTCTTCTTAAAATGAAGATGTTATATACCAAAAGTTTTCTATTCATTTCATGCAAATTGTAAACCCGGGAAAATTTTCAAAAAATTTTGTACATGACATATATTATATATAAATCTAAAATAAACAACATATCTTTTTGTTTTTATCACTCATCTCATACACATTTTTTAGCAGAAGCCATTTCAAGTGATAATAAACTATCAAATCTAAGGTTTTATTTTGTAAGCTTTTCATTTTAGAGAATACGTTTGTTTTTACAGTACTTTTTTTCTTTTCTTGGCTGTTTTCAAATCATGATTCATCATACAATCAATTAATGATAACCTTTTAATTTATCAGATTATTATTTCTTTAGGTATGGATCTTGAAAAACACGAACAGCTTTTTAGCGAATGGTTGTTAAAGAACACAAAAAGAAATTCGAAAATATATTTCAAAAGAAAAATATGACTTAATTGTCGAGTTTTTGAATGTAAGGAAGGCTAATGGTGATGTCAGTAACTTTCCGAGAAATCTCAAGGACTATATCAATAAACATAAACTGAGAATCATGTCCTACGCACCTCTACAAATTGTCAATAGGGTATACAAAGAGGTGAATTATGATGTAAGTAAGAAAGGACTTATGTATACTGTGTAATTTTAAAGCTTAAAAAATGATATTTAAGTACTTTGGGGCCGTCCACATTGTACGTACGCACCAAAATGTCGAAAATCGAGTACCCCCTGTACGCAAGCATACCGTACGTACTATGTGGACGGCCCCTTTATCAATCTCGATGGTTAGACTTTAAAAAATCACTCACTTTTAAATATTCCACTATATACATACACACTAATTTCACAGGTCAAACAGGTGTTGGCTGATACATAAGATTATAGAAGATGCATAGGGTCTGCAAAAATTATTTCCATGAGGGAGATTGAAGAACATTCAACTTTTTGAAAGTCAAAACTACGCTGCTAACATTTAGTTCTACTTCCCTTGTTTTTACTTAGAAAGTGTTTTCTTTTTTCTTTCAGAAAAGGCTTTACAAGAATGATCCTCCATTCACGGAACAATTCAAACTGGTTGCTACAACAGAGGACCTTTATCAAATAATTTTTAGCAACCATTGTATTGAAACGATCCACTCTGGCATATTAAAAACATATAAAGGAGTTTGTATTTTAAAATTTTGATAAGAAATTTATTCAGACAATAGCTACAAACACTAATGTCTGACCTTCATTTAATGCTTAAAAAATTATATTTAAGTACTTTTGGGCCATCTGCATAGTACATACCCACCAAAATGTCGAAAATTTAATTTTTCATTAGGATAAGAAGTCTTTATAGGTAGAGCTCTGGGTATATTTAATTTCCAAGAGACAAGAAACTATTGTTTTGCAATGAATTTTGCATTATATATTGAATAATTTTATATCAAACAGAACAAAAACGTTTTGATTTTAAAATGCAATTTAGTTAGTTTTGAAAAAACACATCATATTTATAGGATTAGGTACATTGTAGTCTTGAACGTTTTCTGTTCATTCAATATTTCAGGTGTGTAGGATGTATTGCAACATATCTCGTGATGTAGTCAGTGCTTGGATCAACTTATGTCCAATATGCCATCTCAGCTGCATCACCATTTACTATTAATGTTTCTCCTTTCTTTTTAGCTTATATTAAACATAATACTGAATCATAATATTTAATTTTAAGTAATCATATTTATATATTATATAAAAATTTAAATGTATATTTTTGATCTTATTAACTTCATCAAATCACAAGTCTTTCAGGTCTACATTATCACATCTTAGCCTCTCGCTTACTACATACTATTCTGAATCCTTGTGGTGGTGTCAGTCATATCTCGCTACTTCGCTATCTCACTACTTCTTCTTGCAGCCACTTTTAGCTTTAGTTGTTTTCATTTTATTAGGTATTTTTAATAACTTTTTATTTTCAATATCATGATAATGTACGTTAGCGTATTATGTGATCACTTAATAGAACTAGAACTAGAACCAGCCCTAACACCAGCCTCATCACCGGTCCCAACTACAGACGGTAACTTTTATGCTTTTTTATTTTCTGTTTTACATATTTACGTTTTCATAGGAGAGGGTTTTGCACAATAAAAGTTGTGATTTTTCACTAATTTTTTTCTTGCCTTTAATTCTTCTAGTGCATGCCATCTCAGCTGCATTACCAGCCCCTACAGAAGGTAAGTAACTTTTGTGCTTTTTTTATTTTCTGTTTTACACACTGACCAATCAGAAGCCCACCGAAGGCTTTTTGAACCCGTTTAGGTATTTGGGTAGGCAATTTCTTTTGGAAGCAATATTTTCTTTTTATTTTCTATACTTTTACAAACACCGATAGATATTATTTCTGGGCTTAAGTTCTAGCCTTTCTTTCTTACTTGCCCTGTGCTCTAAAGCACCTTACTATTTCTATCTTCTTTCTTAAATTAAATGTTGCTTATGCTCAGGTGCATCTCACACTCGAGCAAATAAATCAAGAAAAAGGAAGAAACTCGCTCAAACTCGCTCTAACTCGCTCAAAGGAAAGGTATGTAACTTTGCGATATCATGATGGAAAAAAGGTAAATGTACTAGACGGAACGGTGCAGGGAAAAAAGCCGTATGCGTCTAGTACAGGCTAACCGAGCTCTAACTGAAGCAGATTTCAGGGCTACCTCAAATAATTTCCGTAATTCTTTTTTAGTTCCAAGATTATGTATTAAAGAATGCAAAGAGGTATATTTCAAATAGTAGATTCTGCTATTATTGTTGCCAGGGTAACTAAACATTATTTTGCATGCAATTTTGTGAACGTTTGCTCTTTTGTTTTAGGATTGATAACTGCTTCTTGGGAACACGGTTACGTTATAACCTGTGTTTGCAAAAATACATGGCCCCAGTCAGTAGGGGGCATACCAAAGATTGTTTGACAAATAAAGTATATATTTCATTCTTTTTCCATCAGACGGAGCAGATTCAAATGATTGAATGTTCTGGTCTACAGGTACGCTGATGCAATCAATTTCATTGTCGATTTCCTACCCATTTTCTCTATATCAACCTTGCGTTGATATGTTTGACTGTAAGGACCAAGAAAAAAGTGCTAGAAACAGATCTTCAACGGTAAAGACACCCCAAGGTTAGGTATCATGAAATGACTAATTTATAGGTAGTATCCAACATAATATGTATTTTGATCTTGGTGTTTCTCTTCGTGTATTTTAGTGCCCAGGAAATCAATGGTACCACTTATCAATGGTACCACTTCCATTGTATTGGTATGAATCATAAAGATGCACCAAAAGGAAGAAAGAAATGGTAACTTGATTTCTCTCTATTTAATGAAACTTCTAAAACCATTTGCCATTTTTTCGTACACTGCGTCTGTAAATAGAGACGTGTTTTTCTCCAGTTCTTTGATTTATTTATTATTAAGTCAAATTCTATTCCCTACTTACTTGATACGAATGCACTAAACCAATTCTTGATATGCTCTACTACAATGACTTCACGAAATATTTGGTTTTCCCCACCCAATATAATATGTCACTTTCAAAAATCAGCTGTTGTAAAAATAACGTAATATCAGAAGACATTGCAGTGGTGCATATCCTGAATGCTTTTTGAGCCACAAATAGATATGTTTATGTTATGCTTATGAGATGGCGCAATTTACAATTGACTCATAATGTTTTCAAAAGTACTTGGAGTTTATAATTTCGGGTGTGAAATAAATTTTGAGCGATTTTATCCATTGAACAGTGCGTAAGATTTTCGGAAGTGGAAATTCGATATTATTATTTTTCAATTTCAGTTTTTTTAAACAGGGTCGGTCGGGCGCGTATAACAACAAGTTTAATTTCTCAGCATATGTTTAAAAGGGCAATGCATATGTTTCTTTTTGGGTCTGGATATCCTTATAAGCGTTATGCCTATACAAAGACGCGAACGGATGATATGTAAAAATTTTCTCTTAAGGTACTGTCTATCATGTGAACAATCGTCGAAATGAAACCTTACCACAATGTGTCCGTAAAAAATGTACAGAATTTTATATACAGGGTGTCCGGAAAAAAAGTCAAGTCACTTCTACAAGTAGAAAGTTCTTGTGTGTGTTTCACTAAATATAACATCATGGGAATTGTAAAGAAAGTTAATTGTTGTCAATCTTTCTTTTTTTTATCATTTTGTTAAACACACTCAAGAAATTTTTACTCAGAAACATGTTTAACCTCGATACTTTTTTTTCGGACACGTTTTATACCTGTATAAAAAAATCCTCGATCTCACTGAGTTTGGAATAATTACAATAAGATAGAAATTCTTCGTTCATTCAAAAGATATTTAATTCCCAAGATGTTTAAAAGATTTTCGAGAAAAGAAATCAAGAAATTAGGTCATAAAAATGAGCATAAATTATGAGGATTTTTTTATATACAAAAGAAGTGTACCGGACACACTGTAATTTAGTATGACTTGGTTTATTTGATGGCTTGTGGACGGTCTGCTCAAAATAACTCATTTGTCGAGATTACGTCATTCTTCTTATCATCCTGGAAAATGCCTTTGTTTGCATCCTTTTTTCGGTACAATCTATCCATATTCATTTATTTGATATTAGTATTTTTATCAATGGGAATTTCATGCTATTTCTTTTATAAGAATATTCGTGATGAAATCGGCCGAACAATCAAAAATGTCCTAAGAATATTGCTATCATGAAATTGTTTTGGCAACCATAAATTTCTATTTGGAGCCTTGTCTGAGTCGAACTCTCTCAACTTACAATGAAATTTCGAGAGTTTGAGGGTGTTGCCACCTTTATTTTAAAATAGTAGCAGTAACAAATCTTGAGGTATACAAAATTGCCTTAATAATATTTTAAGATGGTTTTTTTCAAAAAAAGTTAATATAAAAAAGAAAATAAAAAAAGAATATTCCTCTTCCGATAGCAATTTCATGCAGTTTATTGCTTTTATGTTGTACACAGTGAAAAGAAGAAGATTTATTTACGAAAGCAATTCTTTCCGTTACGTATTTTATTTGATATTTGAGTTTTTATCGATAGCAATTTCATGCTATTTATCGCTTTTATGTTGTACATAGCGAAAAGAAGAAGATTTATTTACGAAAACAAGTTAGTCTTTCTGTTACGTACTTACTATATTTGATAGTTGTGTTTTTATCGATAGCGATTCTCACAGTAGGAGCAGGTGATAATTCTATGTTACACTTGCCACACTCCGTATAGGTAATAGAAATGTTATAAGATGCTCTATGTTACACTTGTCACACTCCGTATAGGTAATAGAAATGTTATAAGTGTTCTATGTTACACTTGTCACACTCCGTATAGGTAATAGAAATGTTATTAGATGCTCTGTGTTACACTTGTTACACTCCGTATAGGTAATAGAAATGTTATAAGTGTTCTATGTTACACTTGTCACACTCCGTATAGGTAATAGATATGTTATAAGATTTTCTATGTTACACTTGCCACACTCCGTATAAGGTTAGAAATGTTATAAGATGCTCTATGTTACCTTTGTCACACTCCCTATAGGTAATAGAAACATTTCTATAGGAAGAAAATAAGTTTTTTGCTATTATGTGATGTTGGGACGGGTTTTGGAATAGTGTGACCCACCCATTAAAGCTTTAGCGTGGGCGGCCGCCAATAGACCATCATTAGGATATCTAGACAAATATAACACCAAGTTTCGTAACGGAGGAGAGCGGGCTGTGTGGGCGTTTGGTTCGACTTCACTTGGAATAGCCGGAGTATTACTCCCAATAGATGCGGTACTCAGGTCGTCACAACGCAATGTTTCGAGCTCCAACCCTGACCCGAACTGATAAGATCGAAATAATCAAAAATGGAAAGTATCGAAAAGGTCAAAAAGGAAGAATAAATAGTCCACAACCCCAACTGAAAAGTGATTGAACCACCTCTACAGATTCATTCCTAATTGTTTATCACTGGGATTAACTACATGTGGTCTAAAAGAACGACAAATTACGCATGGGTGTTATTAATGCAGAAGTCGCAAGACTCGACATCATTTATCAGTCAGGAGTTCTATCCTAATTAAGCATATTTTTTTCGATCGCACGGACTTTCTTAATTAGGATTATCCCTTTGTTTTTCAATCCTAATTAAGAATATATATCGAATTTCCAGTTTTTTTCCAAAAATACAAATTTCCGCAGATTCTTATCAGCCTGCAATGAAAGAATTTGGTGTGTAGAGCAGATTTTGAAAGTTTGATACAGTAATATGGATGGAGTCTTGAGTTATGACATTTAGAAAAATGTTATATTACCCGCGACAAAAACGCCTATAAAACGCGGGTGTATTGCCCTATCTACACCGTAGCAGATAAAATAAAAATGAATGAACGAAGTAAAAAAACACAGGTGGTGACAAGAAGAAAAAAAAGCGCAAGAAATTATTATGCTTGTAAATATTCCTAATTAGAACTAGCGTGCCTAATTAGGCAGATTTTTACTTATGGCGTCATTTTGAAGCCCTCCGCCCAAATTTTGTTTTGATTTTTGGCTCAATATATGTGACCCCCCAAGCGATTTGGAGTACATTAAAAATGAGACCGGTCTTGGTGCGGACGGATCGATAATATGTGCGGCAAAAAAGCGGCGAAACGATTTACCGTGCGGCCAGAAATCATCCAAAAATCTTTTCTAAAAATCCATTCAAACGCATTCGATCGGTCACTAAAGAGCACCATTTGAATAAGTGCGGTATTCAGTGCGGTCATGGTGCGGACATTTTGCCGTTCGAAACGTTTGCCGGCATAACAAACAGCATACAGCATACATAGAAACGGCTGGGACCGCACCATCGTCCGCTTTAGTCGGCGTTTTGTACGCACAGACCATACGGTACTGTGCGGTCTTCTGGTCGCTTTTTTCAACATTTACTCCATGGTTTCTGCCTACTTTTTCAGTCCCCCCTTAAAATGCAATTTTGCCCTTAAAGAAAACTCCCCCCTTAAATCGAACAAAAATTACCGGTACCCCTTGTTAGAATGTCCCCCCTTAAAATGAAAAAAAAAGAGGAATCCCTGCTCAGATTTTTATTTTTAGACTTTGACAATAACAAAGTACAACGATTGGTTTGATATCAATGCCATCAACATCAACATCATATTAGATACATAATGATATCCAACTAAATAAAATTCAATAAAAAGAAATCATTGAAAATAAACTGGATCCTATAATCAAATGATACAAATAAAACTTTTTATGAATAAAACCAAACAAAAGATGCAGTACCTGGTACAACAGTTGTGTTTTGTTCATATCTTAGGCCTTGTAAATTATCTTTATCATTAGATTTGAACTGGGAATGTTTTCTGATTGTAGTCCTAGTTAAAGTTAGGTCGAGTAAGTGGTCTTCCCATATAGAGAATTTAGGCAGTATAACACAAGTAAGATTTCATGCTTATGACATTGATTTTGGATGTGACAGAGCTGAAAATGTCAAAGATCATTGATGTCGACCAACTATTTCAAGAAAATCTTTGTACCCTTCAGCAAACAATTTTTACAATAGATAGATAGAGAGAGAGAAGTGAGTATGCAGATTCATGGGACCCGGCGAGCCATTTGAGTGGGGAGGGGCAAGACTAAGGATAAAAATGTCGCCCACCATGGTTGGGCGACGAAGAAAATTTTTCACTTTTTACACCCTCAAAACAGCTTAAAACGTTATCTAATTGAGGAGAATAATAGTTTTTATGGTTTGATTTGGTCTGTTAAAGGTCATTCTAATGTACATAACTTTCAATATAGCATGGTCTGCAAAATAGTGGGTATGAGATTGTGAGCACGAAAACGGGATAGAAGATATATTAGACAAAGAAAATTATTATCAATAAAACCAAATATTTTAGTCCCCCCTTTTTTCTTATTTTGATAGATTCTTGCAGCCCTTGATAAAGAATCGCCCCTTATTTAAAAAAAATGACAAAAATCCCCCCTTTTTTAAAAGGCAATTTTTTTGACCCCCCCTTATTTTAAGGGGGTGGGCAGAAACCATGTACTCGCACAATTAACCAGTCCGAAAGCGGCACGAGCACGACCGCACCAAGACCGGTCTTGTTTTTAATGTACTCCAAATAGTTTGGAGGGTCACATATCATCTTTGACCTGCTCTATCTATTGCTCATAGTTAGAATTTGCGGATTTTGTTTGTTGGTGAAGAATCTGAACTTTAAAAATCATATTCTTAATTAGGATTGAAAAACAAAGGAATAATCCTAATTAAGAAAGTCCGTGCGATCGAAAAAAATATGCTTAATTAGGATAGAACTCCTGACTGTTTATAATGTAGGACATAATAATTATTAAAAAACTACATATAATGTGCAACATTATTTTCCGTGGTGAGTTTGTGTTGTTTTTCAGCATATAAGGTAAATCTTTAACACGTTACATTTTGTTCTCCATCTTTATAATTGTCTCGTTCGTTTAGACTAGAGGTAATTCTGAGAGTTATATCCTTCACTTAGTCTATACAATCTTCTAATGAGGCTGCTGTGGGATTAAGTGATAACTTAACTTTTACCAATCAAGATTTATTACAAGAATTGTCATCCAAAACTCTTTGATTGTAAATAAAATTTATCCTTTTAGTTTACATAGTGGATCAAACAAAGACCTGGTGACACGATATAAAGCTGATTTGATTGGGCTCGACACTTTGTTGACTAAAGAAGAAGCTAACAGTAATAATTTTGATATAGTAGGCCTACTCTTTGTACAAGTCTTTATCTGAAGAAGCTAATCAATTTTCAGAAAACAGTAAAACATTTCCCACATCATATGACAATAATCAAATCACCAATGAATTTTAAACAAACCAAATTTCACTAAAGACACATTACTAGACCAATTAAAACAAGTTTAACAAATAGGAACCCAATATTTAAAAAGAAAAGAGATCTAAACCGAAAGAAAATTGAAAAAGTATGAAAAGATGAAGACCAAATTCTGAGATCAGGTGCGGTACCCAGAGTAAGCATCCCCTACCACCCGTCATCTTCCCGAAAGAAAAGGAGTAGTTTTGGCCTGACACTATCCAGAAGTGATTAGAGAAATAAATGAAAGAAAGCAAAGAGAGGAAACAAAGAAAGTTGAAAAGTTGGTCTAGAACCCGGTGCGGAATCCCGCTTTCGAGCGACTGTACTTGCTGAGAGAAAAAGCAGAATGATTTGAAAGTTAGAAGTAAGTGAGTAATGAATTTATCTATATATTAATAGCCGTAGTCTGAATGTGTGTTTTTTGTGTGTCACTTTCGTTTTCGCAAGCAATGTTTTTTTGTTCTCGATAAGTTTGTTTTGATTGACAGATCGGATAGAGCCTGGTTTAGACTTTATTCAGCCTTTGTTTTGAAATTTAAGGCCCATCTACATTTAGTAATTTTAATTTCTGCCCAGGAGTGCCCACCAAAGGTTTTTCTCTTTTCTTTTGTTTTAAATGTTTTCGAATGTATTTAATGATCGTATTTATTAATGACATTCGAATTCTTTTCAAAACAAAACAAATTCCTTTTATAGAAAAGAACATTTCAAATGTAAATCAAAACATAAAAATAAAACAGTTGTCGAACAACAACAGCATTCAAAGGGCGATAAAAAGCAAGAGAAAAAATAGTCCACCTCTTTCTTCATATATAAACATTCGAGTCGTCGTTACTGTTAAAAAGTATGATGGCATTCAAAAATAGAACCCCAAAAAGTGAGGTTTTCAATCACAGTCACTTTTTAGCCCACAGCGTTGACATTCTTGTGGCTGCTGTGTAGTACAAAATTCCTTAAAATAAGGAAATTGATGAGCTTTCCGAAAATGTGGCTCCCTTTGAAGTTGAGTGATTCAGTCTTGAAATATAAGATGACAAAGTGAGGGCAGGTTTTGTGGCTCTACTTAGTGTGGCTCACTTAATGTGATGGTTTGTATGCATCATTACTTAGCCACAAATTAAGATATTGATACCGTTTTTCTTGCTATTGATAGATAATAGGATTATCAAAAATGTAGAGGGGCTAAAATTGTGGTTTCTAGACTCAATGTGGGCAGAAAATGTGGCTCGAATACACTAGTTTGAAAATTTGGTATTTCAGACAGGATTTTGTTCACGAAAACTGAAAATTTTATGATTTCAGAGCTTTTTGCAAACAGCTGCAAGCTAATTTTTTTGAAAATGGGCATATTTTGTGGCTTCAAATACGGAATTACATTTTGATATAACAATTACTTTTTGATCTTCTTTATCTAATACCTTGCCATTTTTGTACGTAGTGTATCTTAATCACAAATTAAGATTTTGTTATCCTTGTTCTTGATTTTGATAGATAAATGGATTATCAAAAATGTTGATAGGCCAAATATGTGGCAGCACGTCTATAAATGGGCAAAATATGTGGCTCAATAGTTCAGCTTGAAAATTTTATATTTTAATTGCAATTTTGTTTACAAGGAGGGAAAAATTTTTAATTTCAAGGCCTTTGGTAAAGATTTACATATAGCTTTTTTTTTTTTAAAGTGGGCATATTTTGTGGCTTTGAGCACAAAAAGATATTTTCATGAAAATAGTTATTTTGATCTTTAACTAGCTATAACTTAATAAACTTATATTTCTAATATCACAAGGAATGTATTGTATTGTATCATATTTATTGTGAGGGATGGTATTCAGTAAATTGTGAGGTCAGAAATGATTGCTGAATTTTTATTAAGAAATGGACAAAAGTGTGGCTCTCATGATTTTTTCTACAATGCAATTAATTTTTCTATAGCAATGTAGTGGCTTCTACAGCAATGCAATGACTTCATTATAATAAAAACAAGTTGTTATTTGTTCAGTCATTCATTTAAAGTTTATGTAGCTAAAGATTAACATGATATTATTTCGTTCCAGATAAGAATGAAAAGTAAAAAAGAGAAAGAAGTAAAGTTTAAATGCAAACATTGTTTAAATGTCTATGTACACAAGTCAACTAAGGAAAGACATGAAAAAGGTTGTGGCATGGAAAAAGAAAGCTTCAGGTGAAGACAATGCTGCAAGAGTTTCAATAGAAAAGATGTGCTTAAAAGACATAAAAAAACTTGTAAAGGCAAGAAACCGGAAATTAAGTGTTCTGTTTGTGGAAACACTTTTTCGAGATTATACCATCTGAAAAGACTCATAAAAACCAATAAAGAGAGTGAACAAAAGGGCCGTAAAAGAAGAGCAGAAAGACAGAGCGATGCAGAACCAGATATCGATATTGGCATTTGCTGTGAGTTTTCCCTTTTTCTTCTTGTGCAGATAATAATAAGCCTTAAAGCATTTTAATAGTTTCAACCATATTCTAAAGCACACCTTTTTACTTGATTATTTTAGGTAGGTCCTGATCGTCTTGTAGCAAATAGTTCTATTCAACAACAAAACCCTGAGGAAGATTTTGAGTTTGTAGACTTACAGGTAACTAGACATTCATTAGAGAAATTATTTTACATCTAGGTCGAAAACTTTCAAGTTTAAAATCAACTAAGTATACATCAATTAGTCCTGAAATCGCAAATAATGTTGGCCAGGAGTTTAGTATGGCTTCTTAAAAATTTTTCTCCCTCCTTTTTAAAAATCTAGGAGGTTTCATAGTTATGTATTATAAATTATTACATGCTAGGAGCAAGATACTATAGAGGAGCAGGATTTGAGGAATAATACTACACCTTTGAGAGTACCACGATTTAGAAAGGTTTCCTTTATATATGAAGTTAGGCTATTTCATTAGTTTAAGATGCTATAATTAGGGGAAAGTTGCTTAGTTCTTTCAATAGGTTCACATTAGAATGATTCATTCCTGATGACTAGAATAAAAGTATTGCTTTGATTCTGATAAATCTAAATTATGATATTATATTTTTTCCACATACCTTCTTTGTTTTAGGGCCTTTCTTCAACAATTGAGAGACTTAAAGCAGCTGCAAATAAGAGAGTACTCTCATCACCTGCAGATCCACCAACAACTCCTCTAACACATTTTTAAATCCCTATGACACCTTTGTCTCCAAACACTCGACAGAGAAAGGCTTACATGGCAAAGCAGATTTCATCAAAAGTATCCTCTTTTGACCTCTCAAAGGAGGAAGAAATGGAAGTGATGACCCTGAGTCTAAAGCAGTTGAACCTGTATGATCAATTTGAATTCGTAAGAAAACCTACTAAAGCTGGTAGAAAGTTGATACCCCTCTCAACAAGACAAGCAGTGTGGGACTTCTGGCATAAAAACAGCATCGAATCGACTAACACCCATCAAATGTGCAAACTAAAGCTATCTGATAAACCACATATTCAAAACAGCTTAGAATTTCCATCCACTGTAGTCATAGTTACACAAAGGAATCAACAGTTTTATCAATCAATAAGAAAAAGAGCTGAAATCCCATACAAAACACTATATGAGAAATACCTGAAGGAAAATGAAAACCTTTCTGTATCATTGGGAACATTCTTTAGTCTCAAACCCTTCTATATCCGTCCAACATCAATGAAAGACATAGAGTTGTGTGTATGTAAACTTCATCTTCACGCCAGATGGGCAATTGAGGCTATTTTGAAATGTGCCAAAAAGCAAAATATAAATTTGGACAACAAGTTTAAGGATTATAAAACTTTCTTTTCCTACCTAACTAAAGATTGTCAAGAGGATGATCATGCCCATATATTCTTGGAATGTACACCTGACAAACATACGACATGTCAACACATCACCACTCAATGGAATGCTCTAAAAGAAAGCCTGCTTCAATCATCCAATGCTGCTACAACCGTTAAATTCACTTTCTTTCAAAAGGAAAGTACATCACAAAAAAGGCAAAGAAACCAAACGTCTGCAACTGGTCAAAGTTCCTGCAACATTGGATTACTTGGCCCAATTCATGGATGGTCTTTTATCGAATATAATCAATCATCGGAATCATCTTCGGCATTACCGCAATGTAATTGGTTCATTTGTAGTGCTACACGAAGGAGTATATTTAGATGTTGATTTTTCGGAAAATTTATCTGTACCAGTTAAGTATGAGCCCCAATCATTACATTGGGGACATGACCAAATTTCAGTCCATTCAGGACTTTTGAAGATCAACGGTGAGAAGTATTATCACCCTTACTTATCTGACGATCGTAAACATGATCAGGTATTTGTCCGAAAAGTATTGAATGAAATGATAACTTACGACAAAATTTTGGATGATATTGCTAAATTTGAGACAATTGTTATTGAAAGTGATAATTGCAAAGGGCAGTACAAATCCTCCCAACACTTTTATGACTTACAAGACCTTTCCAACAGTTTAAACAAAAAGGTTTTGAGGATCTTTGGAGTCCCTGGACATGGTAAAGGTGAGGTGGACCACGTTGGTGGGATTGTTAAAGTTGCTATCCGAAGATCAGTTGCTGCTGGTGAATCATATGTGTGTTCTGCTGAGATGGTAGAGTTTCTGGTAGAAAAGTTCAAGTCTAGTAAGACAAATTACGTTATAAAGGAACTGTCTTGTCATGAATTAGATGTGACGAGATCACAATTCAGATCTAAAAAGTTCTCAATCATTGATGGTTCTTCTAGATTTCAATGCCTTATCTTTACACCTGATGAAGATAGTTTTTTGGCTTCAAAGCTTATTTGTATTTGTCAGCAATGTCAAAATGATTATGGGTTTTGTGATAACTTTGATAGTCATACAATTTAAATGTGCAAATTCTAAACGAAATCTCCTTGCGTTCTAATGTTGAACAACACTTAGAAAATAAGGATGGTTTAGATGATGGTGATGATGATGAAGAGGATGATCTAACCGTTTCGAAAGAATTCATACAAGAAGGATGTTTGGTTGCAATAGCTGCTGCATCTTCATCATTTGACACTGTCTGGTTTCTTTTGGTGACAGAGGTAGATTGCAGTGACGAAGCAGTGGATGACTATGGGATGAAAGTGGCAGAAGGTATTACTTATATCAAAGGTCATTTTTTGGAAAAATGCTCTGACAAAAGAAATGGACAGCTCTTCAAACTTTCAAGGAAAATTGCGTTTTTCTATTTGGAAAGTGTTGTGTACCCTTTTGTCAAGTTTGAGACATCTAAAAGTGGATATTTTTTGACCAATGAAGTATACACAGACATTCTGTTGTACATCCAAAAAACAAATTTTAATCATATTTAGTGATTAGTATGAATTTTTTGATGTATTTGTTCAAGTATTTTGAGTTTACAACCACAGAAGTTCCCTTTCTAAAGAATGATGTTTGTTACAGTTTATTATTTTACAATAGTAATGCATTTGTTAAGATTTGTTGACTTTCTTCAAAGTTTCCTTTCAGCGATTTGTTCTTTTAGCCATTTAACTATCCTTGTATCTTTAATAACAACTTTAAGGTATAGCCACAAAAAAGGCCCTGCATATTTGTTCTTCTTTTTGTTCTGATCCCTTTATTTATATTTTCTGTTTACTTTTCTAAAAAGTTAGACAATTGTTCCTTATTGTTATGATATTATTACATTTTGTTAATTTTGTAAGTTGCAGCCACAAAAAGTGCCCTTACAGTAAAAAATCCTAAAATAATGTGTGTATCAATTATACATAATACAAAATCCTTGAGATCAATCTTTTTTGCGCATTGTAACATGTTATATTCTAATATAATTGAAAACATAGTTTGAAAAAAACCTAAACTTTGAGCCACATTATCAGCCCCGTAAGCTGATAATTTTGGTTCCATTTTTTATATGTCATAGATTAACCCTTATACAAAAGGTTTCTGTAAAGAAAACTATTACTGACACTCTTAACTATTTTGTGGCTGCTGCTTTTCCAACATAGTGTTTTTCTTAATTCAAGCCACAATTTTGGCCCATTTTGATTTTTTTTTTTTGTCTTAACATATATGATTTGCCTTGAGAAGCGTTACTGTGAAGTTTCATTTAAAAATAATCGATTTTGAAAAAGATATCCCAATTTCTTTTTTTTTGCTGTTTTTGAAAACCTCACGCAATTTTTGAATGCCATCGTATGTACGACATTTTGCATATCTAAATTCGAAAAGTTAGATATGACAAGGTTTAAAAAAAGCAATTTATTATTGTCTTTTTTTTTTTATCTGACAAAAACATAGAGTTGCACTATTCTTTGTGGCTTTCTTTACCGCTTTTTCCTGGACGACATATTTAACGCGAGCGAAGCAAGACAAAAATTTACTTGCAGATTTAAAAACAAAAAATTAAGTCACGGGGACAGTACACAATCCAAATATGGTTAAAAGATAAGCCACCCAGGGGAGGACTAGAGTTAAGATTTTGTAGGCAGACTTTGAGATTTCTTTTTTTATATTTGATCGTGCTTTTAAGCCACCTTCAACATCCAAAGGACTTTTAGTGCGTTCAGCTACAGCTTAACCGGCGTGCGACGCCGGGTACCGGCTAGTTTGTCTTAATAAGCGAGACGAGCGACCACACTCATAGACATAAAGCTAAACTAAGGAGGTGGCCGCACGCTACTGTTACAAGAAAAAATAGTTAAGATCTTACTAGGATACACAGGGGAGGGGGGGTCGATAGTAAAATCTCAGACATATATGAGGGGAGGTTGAGCTTTTACGGAGGAACGGAATCAGCCTTTTTTTTGTCAGGAAATACGGAATTTCACAAAAAAATTGACGGTATGCTGGATTTAATTCATTGACGGTGACGGAAAATCAGCCGATATTTAGTCGGTATTTCGGAATTTTACAAAATAAATGACGGTAATTCGGATTTCTTTTATTGTCGGAGACGGAAAATCAGACACCATTTCATGAACAAAATATTTTTCTCATTCGAAAAGTCGTGAAATGAAAGAATGGAATGAATGGGATTTATAGGTATCGTTGTGGCGCAAGATGTGTAACCATCTTCAATCTTCCTATAAAAGAAAAATCTCCTTCGCTGTTGATTTAACCTTCTTTATTTTTATGGTGGTCCTTTTAATTATAAAGAAAAAAATCAATGGAGGACTTTTTTTGCGTTTTTCTTCCTATAAACAAAAAATAGTTTTTGTATGTGAGAAAGGCGAGAAAAGGCAATTATGAGGTTTGTTTGTTGTGATGATGTACCTCTACTCTAGTGAAGTGAAGTGAAGTGGAGTGAAAACCTAGGCTGCACGCATCCCCTCTGATATGATTTGATATAGGGGATGCATCGTCTAAAATATTTCTGTCCCAACTTACCCCCGTCTTTTCTTTTTTCTTTTTGATTATGCGTCATAGCAATACAATGACTTCTTTTTTTCTTTGTTCAATGAATGAAAATTGATAATTATGAAAACAACAGCACAATGACTTCATTTTGTCTTTGATTGGATGTGACGAAATTATGTAAATTTATGCAAATTTTGGTTACCCCAAATTTGAGGTAAGTCTCGGACGAGAGTTTCATACACGATACGCATCCACTATAACAAAATAAATTCTGGGGATGCGCGCAGCCTAGTGAAAACCTGGATACTTGAAAATTTCTCCCGTCGGCGCAAACCATGGTTGCGCCTCCTCATCCTCCTATTGAAAACTATTCACGCTAATTCACGATTAATGCCCATGGGTCCCGTCTACGGGGGACCAGGGGGCATGGCCCTTCATGCTGCTTGTACTTTTAAAAGATTTCCATTATTTTTACATGAATTATTTTTCAAATTGAATTGAAATGGGTCCTAAAATAGCACTTTGAACCCTTCAAAATTCAAAAATTTTCTCCGTTACCCAACCATGATGGGCTTTGTCAATTTACTCAAATATACCTCAGCCTGGTGCCCTTTGACCAGTTGTCCAACAATTTTTGACATGCATAAGTCAAGATTACGTCATGTTTCCTATCGAAAACACCCCCAAAAAACTGGAATTTGACCCCTGTGTATTACTAACAATAGAAAAACAAAAACACTCCGAAAATAGTGTAAGTGATTTTTTTGATTTTGTGATTTTGTTGATTTTATCATTGGTTTTTTTGATTTCATTGATTTTTTTGATTGTATCTTTGATTTTTAAGACTTTTTTGATTTTGACTTTGATTTTTTTGATTTTTTTGATTTTACTGCTGAGTTTTTTTTATTTTCTCTAAAAAACTGAAGCTTGATAAAAAGTCTTATTATTCTAAGTAAAAATGAACAATACTGTGATAATTCGATAAAAGCACTGATATATCTTGAATCTGTAGTGATCCGAAATCACCTAGATTGGTATACTGGACAGGGAAGCAAGGAGGTAAGAAAATGAATAAATAAAGTTGTCATTTATCTCATGACTTTTGCTAGTTATTATCTCAAAACAGCTACAATGTTTACATCAAGAGAGCGAGACTGAAATTAAAAATACTACAAAAAACTCTATATTCCATATTTGGCAAAATTCGGGTGGAAATGACCATAAAACCAAAAAACGGAAGCAAATGCGGAGCTCAATACATAAATTAAATGTAACGCAAGGTAAGGGCTAAAAGAGGCCAGAAATGCGAGTAAAGCACAAAGTAAGACGCTAAAATGAATGTGCGAGGCCAAGATAAGGAAATAACGGTCTCTAGTCATAGAACAAACAAACAAAAAGACTAAAATGAGAACAAGGCGAAAGTTACAGAACTAGCTACCTGGAAAATGCCATGTTCAGTGAAACGAAAAAGATTAATTGCTAAAACAATAAAATGACGTATATCTAAGTGATTCCTAACGAGATCACAAGTTCGAAAATTAAAACGAACTATGTTACAAAACAGAAATAAGATAAAGACAAAAGACCTGACGGGCGTAGCAAACAGACAAATTCCTAAAATGGAAAATCGTATGGAAAATTATGTAAGCAAATTCCGGCTAAGTTTGTCAGAAGAATCATGAAAGAGTAGCAAAAAATCAGAGTAAAAAGCAAAAAATTCTTGTATGCTTATTTGAGTGTTACCCCTCGTGAATTTGTGTTAATCACATAACGGTGAAATCAGTTTTTTTAAGAAAAGATAGACTCTGGATACTTGCTACTATACTGGCTAGTGCCATGCCAGTACAAAAGCGAGGTAGACAAAAATTCATCTTTTGAGAGGTCATGTGAGACTTGCTATCTTAATCCTTCATAATAGTATCAAAATGCTAAAAAGTATATCAAAATGCTAAAAAGTACAACCTATAAAAAGTAAATTCTAGGAAAAGTCAAAACACAACTTATTCTTCCAATCAGGAATCATAGTCTCAAACAATCGCTTTTCTATGGAAAAAGAACCCTCGTCGTCACTTTGTAAAGAAGTAGCACTAATCGTGGATACATAATATTAGAGAGCTGGCTTTTTTCTTGTAGAAGGTACAATGCTGTGGTTTTCCGGATGTAAGCCCCATTATAAAGAACAAAACACGACTTGCCTTTCTGACTGCTAGAGTAATTTCGTTGGGAAGATGACCTTGAAACTGACTCTGAGTAAGTTGGGATACCAGATGTTGAGGTTTTAACAAGATTGATGCTCGCTATATCCTCGTTAATGACGATAACATCCTCATTCGTTAACCCATTCTCTGTTGAAGCCTGTTGTTCTTCAGAGTCATCAACTTCGAAGTCGTTTTCCACTGCAGATTGAATAAGCTTGTCGTTGGTAGGTAGGTACAAATCTTCATCTTAGTAGCGGCTTATGTTTAGGTTGCATTTTTGGGCCATGACTATTGCTTTGGATTTAGCAATATAGATGGTATCTTCCATTGCTCGTAGAGTCGGTATCATAAACGTGTCTTCTGATTCTTCTTTCAATTGAAGAAAGCGGCGCTTCACTCGAGGGAAAACAATTTTTCCGACGCCTCGACAGACGAAAGAAAATTCAATTTATGAATTCGTTCGAGGATAGCTGAAAAAAGAATTTAATTATTTACTGTACATGAAATATTCAGATATCTAATTGGTTATGAAGTTTCTGCTAGTGATATCAATGAACCCACAGTTCACTTTTAGGAACCAAAAAAACTTTTCTTATAAAACTTGAAATAAAGAAATTCGGTCCAATACTGAGGGTCCAAACACACTATTACAATTTATTGAAAACGTATTAAGGATCGAACTTTTGACTTTCACCAAGAAAACTATCTAATTTAAACGTAAAAACCTTGGATGCTGTTGGATAAACCCATTTTTCCGAAATTTCAAATAATCATATTATGACTTTTGAAAACAATTAGGCAAAAAATATTTTGAGGTTTTGCTCAAAACTGCATAAGAAAAGCCAAAAACCTCAGACCATTTGATTATCCCCTAAGTTGATTAAAAGAAACTTTTCACTAACCTTTCATGGAGAAATTGATGACCGTGGAGAATGTAGATGTCATTTAACGTAAGAGTCGGAACGTTTGCTCACAAGCTTGGGATCTGTAAGTCCACAATCGCAACGATTCTCTAGGAAGATTTCCATTTATAACATTGTACAAGATATTGACCAGCAAATGGCCGTTTATCTCCGCGCAAACGTATGCGTTTTGGGTGATAAAGTGGTCAGATTCAGAATAGCTGTTATCACTCAGCCAAACTCTCCATATTCTCAGGAAAAAAATGGTTTGCCATAGAAGTGAAATACGTTGTAATGGAGTGATTGACTTGTCGAAGAAAGCATTGCGAATATTTCTCATTAACCAAAGGTATGCCAATGTTCCCTTGCTCTTTTCTACTTTCTGCAAACTTTGCTCTACATTTGTACTTAGCAAAGCTTCAATGCTAGAGTAGTTTTGTTTATCTTTATTATCCAGCACTTGCCTTGTAAGACCATGCTCTGCTTTTGGGTAATCATTGCAAACTTTGACAAGGTGTGCTCTACAAGCCACTTCATCACCAATGGCTATTAAATTTGATGGTGTCAATAGTCGGGTTCGAAGTTTTGCAAGTAAGTGCACAGTATCCTGACATACAAGAGATTCTTGACGTAGATTGGGCATCCAATAGAATTTCCAATATTTCGGCACGTTCTCGGTCAGCTCTCTATTGAACAGATTAACTTTAATTGTCATTGCTTTTAGAAAGGGACCTGCCCCATCAGCTCCATTGCTAATAACAGTTACTCCTCTGATGGAAAGTTGCCTTTCAATGTAGCTCCAACGTTGCAATATTTGTTTATGATCATACTTGGAATCTGTGCACATTGCGAAAAGCACAAAAGATGATACTGAGGTATTGACCGACTGTGCAACTACACAGTGAGCATATTTTCCGACTGCTTCCGTATCGATTGCGTTTTTAATTTCTTCAAATGAGTGAAGAACAAAAGCTTCACCGTGAGGAAGGCCATCATTAACGGGGAGGCAAAATCCAACAAATCGGTTCGTCACTGGGTCATATTCTACTTTATTGATTATCCTTGTATCATCGAGTTGGATGTTCACGTATAACGGCGCGTTGAATTTTGTTAAATGAGACTTTAACTCATCAAAATAAAATTCCCCTTCTTCACTTTCCGTTTCGAATAAATCAAACGTTGAGGGGTTGCAACGTTGGGTAAAGTATTTCCTAAGTTTGCTTGGATCAACTCATATCCTGAGTTACCAAGCAAAAAAAAAAGTGACGCTGCAAATTCTTTGATGGTATCGTCATGTCGATATCCTTGATGACTCTTCCGTTTAGAATTGTCAATGGCATTTTCATACAGCTTCTTTGACAGCACTACACACTTTAGAATTGTCATTGACATTTTCAACAAATTTTCCAATGTCAAAAAAGTCTGTTAGTTTTTGGCATCCTTGTGATGCAACAATTAACGCCCGCTGTTTCCTGTATTTTTTTTATTTCAATCTCTTTTATCACCAAAAATTGGTATAAATATATGCGTTAAAAATTTGTTCTCTAGATATATCATATAGATTATCTACAAGTTTTCGTTTTTCATAGAAAAAAAAAATGTTAAAAAGGCACTCATGTGGGATTACCGGGTGTCTAAAGGACAGATTGCGCTGTCAAACGGGGCCTACCCGAAGGTACTGCAGCAATCTTGCCTTCAGGACCACCACGTGGCCCCCATGAGCCCGAACGGCCTAAAAAAAAAAATCTAGAGGAAGCACACTAAAGGAATCCCCGTTGATTTGAGACGCTCGGGGAATTGCTCCAAAAAGCGCTTGACAACCGAGAATATTAGAAAAGGGACTAAAAGAGAACAAAACAAAACAAGACAAAAACCGCACAGTTCGTAGTTCGAGGTGTAAGATTCAAAGTACGTAGTGATGTCAAGCAAGTGATGTCGTATCAACCTGACAAAAAAAAAACAAAAAAAACAAAAAATAAAACAAACGATATTCTAGCATAATAATATTTCAACTTTTTTTTAAACTTCATTTTTTTGTATTTAAAAAATTAAAAAGATTCCTAAAATATACAATAAAAATTAGATATGTTTATCTCAACAATTTACAAAAGTTGGCCACCATATCTATGTTATCGTCAAAATTAATTTTAAAAATATATCAATAAAATTTAAGTATATCAGGGTTTTCCCATTCAATACTATTTCGTCTACAATAAATCGTCGCATCAAAATAAAAAAGCCTTAACTCCATTTTTTGGAAAATTGAGTTATGACCATACCGATGCTCTACACCCCATTTTTTATCGAATTTTTGGCTTAAATCCATCAAAAACCAACCTAAAGTGGCCTAATTTCAAGTTTTTTGAAAAATAAGAATTTTACTTTTCATTTTATTTTCAGGGTAAAAAAGCCTTAAGTCACATCAGTTTAGAGCAAAAAAGCCTTAAGTCCAATGTGGAAACAATTTTTTTTAACACAAAAATATTTCAAATATTTATGTAATATTCTATGTTTTTTCAGGATTTAAGGAAAAAAATAGGTTTGTACAAAGCTGCCCAGGCTTGTCCATTCCTGCCTTTTTTGACACTGCAATGGCTTCAATAGGACATAAACAAAAGGAAAGACAAGAGAGAGTGGAATAGTAGTTTTCCTGCTCAGATCTTCAAAGAGTTAAGCAAAGTATTATAGTTGGTTCTGGTTGTTTGTAAACATTATTTTCAAAGTTTTACAAAGTTTTTTTATTTTTTTAGTGAAATAAAAAGAATGACCACAGAATGAAAGAATTAGAATAGGTAGCAGGGTATCAACAGAAGCTTGGCGGTTTGATAATGCTAAATGCCTTAGAGCTGAAGATCGTTGGTCTTTCTCTAAATTCGGTGAAAAATGGCCAGATGCGCGTGTTTTTGGTACAGTGATAGGTAGATCTGGCCAAAAATTTGATGTCAAATGGGACATTGATGGAGAAACTATTGCTTTTGAGATCGATTGCTTATTTAAAGAAGGTATGTAACTTATGTCGATTAATATTTTCCTTCTGTTTCAACTTTTCTCTTTACAAGTAATCTAATTGTGAATAGTTGACCAAATTAGTCTTTTCTCTTGATAATTTCTCTTGATTTCTTTTTAGCATGTCTTAATTTTTCTTACCCCTTGAAAATTAGATTATCTTTTCTAGAAAATGCAGCAAACGATTTTCAAACTCTTTCATCCAATCTTCCTGCTTCCATGAAGGATATCTCATGTTCCATCAACTACACCTCTAATCCTGAAGATTTTACTGATCCTTCTAATGTTGCTGGTCCTTCTAGACTTGATAATTCCTCTGGTGCTACTGATCCTTCTAATATGAACCCTTCTACTGTTAATGGTAAGGTTGCAGACAGACGGTTTGTACATTTCCAACACTATCATCTATTTTCAGGGCTCGTTATAAGCGGGGGTTCACAATAATTGACAGGCCAATAATTGTGTAAATTATCAAACGATTAGGGAATAGGGCGGGTAATTACCAGAAAGCTGGAAAATGGTTAGTTCTCAAATCCCTAAGTTAATGAAAATTACGATTGAAATTAGGCTAATCACACAATGTAAATTTTAAACAAAAACATTTTTGATTTGTTCTAGATTCTACGCAGATCAAGATGAAAAGCTAAAGCTCGAGACCCAGAAAAAGGAATTGCAGTTGGAAATGGTAAGACTTTCATTAAAAAGTAGTTGGTAAAATCTTCATTCTTATACTGTGCAAATTAAGTATCAAAAACCTTCATTGACGTAGAGAAAATCAATTCACAATCAACAAAACAATTTAAGAGCTCAACTTTGTTACCAGTCGTGACCCCATTTTGTGGATATTCTCCACAAGCCCTTCTTGCACTTTTATTAACCCTGTTATAATAAATTAGGCATAAAGGAGAAATTTGTAGAAGGTAACGTTTTGCTTGTTTTTATTCTCGGATGGATGAAATCTCCTTCACTTCTTCAGAGTCAGAATCTGAGTCAAATATGGTAGTGAGGTAAAAAGAGCCATTATTAAGCAATGTTTTTGATTGAGATTCATAAGCTTGTTACCAGTCACAGTGAAATACAGTAGTTTTTTAGGCTTAAAAGCAGCTCTATTGAGCCTCTCGTTTCAAAGTCTGTAAAAGTAGTGTTCCAAGTAAAAGTTTTGTTTATAATTGAGCCTTTCGATTTCTGAGACAGAAGAACTTAGAGCACAAAAAAATTTTGGAAAATAGAATTGCAATATGTAAACTTTTTTTTTCTAAAATTTTTCTTTCCATAGGTCGTGCAGGATATTAGCTCAATCGAACTTCTACAACAGAAAAATATAGCTGAACATAATGATGTGCTCAAGAAACTAGGACTACCAACAGTTTCAAAGAGAAAGTTTAGTCGACATGTTCCTAACTTCAAATCACTGTCAGATGAATCCTCGTCAGATGAATCCTCATCTGAGGATGATGGAAACTCTGAAAATTCTCTTGTTGATGGTGAAGAGGTTTACCTGTTAAAAGAAGGAAAAGAAATTTTCAAAGCACGTTACGAAATGACTGTTGATGGTACTTTGGTCCACGGTGAGAGATAAAAGATAATCAGGGCGCTTTTCATTGTCAAAGTATGAAGAAAGCAATGGAATGGGACTCCTTTGATCTTGATACCATGTGTGAAGGAGCTGCTATTTTATGGGAAAAATCTGATATCAAGATTATCTCTGCAAAAAATCAATTGGAATCTGGTACTGAAGCCAAAACACTGACACCTCTTGCACCAGAAAAGGAAAGACAGCCAGAAAACTGGTTGGTGAACAAAAAGAAGAAGGCTGTTAAATTCACGGAACTTCATTTTTTTTTATGGGGACTAAAGTTCTGGAAAAAGACATTCAAAGATGATCAAAAAAAGAGAGATGAAACCACCATGCAACTGTCGTCTTAAATGCAGTGATACCTTTACAGAGGAAAAAGCGAATTCAGATTTTCAATGACTTCTACGCTAGTGGCGATAAGAAAATCCAAACACAACAAATAGCAATGTTAGTTAAAGAAGAGAAGAAAAGCCGTGAACGCAAAACTAAGGATAAAACAAAGAAGAGCAGAACCAGAGACTTTACAAGAACACACTCCTTATTCATTGATGGTGAAAAACGGAAATGCTGCTGTAATGTTTCTCAATACTTTAGCAATAAATGACAAGAGGGTTAAATCTGCTTTGAGAAAGAAGACTGCAACAGGAACCCCAGCCGAAGATGGTAGAGGGAGACTGACAACCACAAGAAATGTGAGCAACGTGGAAGAGTACGTCAAAGAACACATTAAGCAATTCTTCGTCGTTGAATCTCATTATGTAAGGAAAGATTCTAAATACGAGTATCTCCCCTCCGAGCTACAGTAGCAGAAAATGCACCGCATGTACAATAACGGCGTATTAAAAAAGGGTATATCCACAAGAAAGTTACCCATTTTATCACAGAGTCTTTCATGAATGTTTCAACCTGAAATTCCAACTTGTCAAAAAGGACAGGTGTGACACTTGTGAGACTTCAAATCTTGACAACAGCTTAAAGACAGAGCAAATCCGTGCTGACCAAAAAGCCATCTTAAAGAAAAAGATACTGTTCGAGCTTGAAAACAGTCTAAAAGAACAAGCAAAGATTGACCCTCGCTATTGGTAGCAGCATTTGACCTACAGAAGGTATTGCTAAGTTCACATGGTCAACTGGATCGTTTTACCTTCACGTCGTTTAGCCCACACAACTTCACCATTACAAATGTAGCTGACATGGAAACATTTTGCGTATTTCTGGACGAAGCAAGAATGCCAAAAGGTTTCATGCGAGGTTTCACAAGTCTATTGCGATACATTGCAGAGAAAAGTTTCAACCGTATCAAGAAATTCGAGTTTTTTCTGTGATCTTTGCGGTGGCCAAAACGATAACCGCATGGTCTTCATAATGCTGAGCTATGCCTTGAGTGTCTATGACATTGATTCGATTACCCTCCCTTTCAGTTGTCGGGACATTCTCAAAACGAAATGATAATGCCATTCTGTTATCGAAGAATGGATCCAAGAAAACCATTTACACCCCAGCCGAATGGGAAGCTGTAATCCAATGCGCCTTCAAAACCAACCGATGTGTTTTTACTGTGCTCGAGCATGGCGACATTATTGATTTAAAAAAAAAGAGCCTTTCCAGAATTCAGATCTGTGCTACAAGATAAACGGAGGAAATCTGACAGAAGATCAGAAACAAAAAAAAGCAAACAACATCAACATTGATTTGCCAAACGCAAGGTGGACAAGATTTTCTGGTCAGAGATTGTCTCCATTAATTCTGCAAAGAAGAACCAATGCGTTTTCTTAAGTACATCTACACGTGGAATATCGCAAGGTTTTCAAGCAACCATCCGAGAATTGAGAAAGGGTGATGAAGTCGAGATGAATTGCTGAAAAGTATCACGAGCCATGGGAGTAACCGAAGAAGAAAGACGATTACTTACATGTGCAAAAAAAAATTATTCCAAGCAGACATCATTTACTATGAAACCCTTCCAGTTACAAGAAATCTGTCCTTAAGTAAGACCTTGATTATATGAAAGATTTTCTAGTCCATGTTGATATATTTTATTCAATTATTATTACGCTTGTTTTTTTTAGCCTTACTAAATCTGCATAGATTTTCTTTAGCCTATTTACTTTTGTTATTCTAGTATTTTTCAGTTTTTGTGTATTTAAAACTTAAATGTTCTCAGATAATTTCCTCATAGTTTGTGTTCAGGTGAAGTACTTTTTTAAACTCCTGAGTTACATAAATTTGAAAGTTGTGTTTTTCAATTTCATTTTTATGAGAAACACTTTACATTCTAATCATGGGTCTTTGACTTAATTCAGAAACCTAATCATTCAAGTTTAAAATTAGTTCATTTTTCTAATATATTTTAAAGGCCATTTTCTTCTTTAACGTTGTTTGTGTTAAAAAAAACTTTATTCAAGCTTGATTAAAATCGTTTTTCTTGTTGGTGTTGGAATTGAGGCAAGTAACATTGAATTCAGACTTTTTTACTCTAATGACAGATTCTACTAATCTCCTGTAATAGTCTACAGACTATGACTGTTCTCATTTTTACTACAAAGGGACATTGTTCAATTCTTTTGTCCAATCTTACTAAAACTCTGAAAGTCTACCTAGGATGTTATCACAAGAATCTCAACATTTTGTACTACTTTTAATCTAAGCTTTAACTAAACTTCGAAATGAAATTCCTCACAAATTTTTTCAGCACTTTCTTTGCGCTCTGCATACTGCACACAGTTTTTCTTATATTGGTTGGCAGTTTCAGCCATAAATCTTGGTACTATGTCTCACCAGCAGTCGAGCAGCAATATAATGAGGAAGTGAGGGGTTAGACCCCTCAGCATTCCACGCAAAAAGTAGACTTTTTACAACAATTTTTAGTCATTTTTACCCCCCGGACAAGGTGACTTTTGACCCCCGGCCAACAAGTTTTAACCCCCGGACAAGCATCAACTGACCCCCCGGACATCCAAAATTACCCCCAGACAGAGCAAATCTACCCCCCAACAAGGCAAATTTTGAGGATTTTTTGCTACCCCCGACAATATCCTCCACCCGGGTGTAGGAAATTTTCTGGAAGAGCCCATTACGTAGTTCTTAATAAAATGGAGATAAGCCCAACATCTTCATTGCGGTTTTCGAAGTAAAAAAGACTTAAGTCCAATTTCCTTAATAACTCAAGAACGGTATAAGCAATAAAATTGAAAATTTATATGTTGAAAGATCTTTATTCAGTTATACTCATATCAAAAAAACAGCTAGCTAGACCAACATGGTCAAAAATGGCAGCCATTACAAACCTTTAAACTCGATTTTCTCAAAACTACAAAAATGGAGTTAAGGCTTTTTTATTTTGATGCGACGAAATAAAATAAGAGCTTCTAATTGCTACTTCAGACATTTTAAGCATCATTCGTGTGGTATTGATCTGAGCAAACTGTCTGCAGAAATCTCGAAAGTCTTTGATTCTTCTCGCGAAGAATCCAAGAGATGAAATTTCAACAAACAATTTACTCAGAACATGCTCCTTATTAACTAGAGTGTCTTTTAAATTTTCATATCGTTTGATTTTATACTCGTGAGCTTTTGTGAAATTGTTTTCATAGCAGCACGAAAGTTCAATTGCAGTAAGTTCATTTCCTATCTTTAATAAGATATCTGGGCGTGGTCCATCAAAGAATTCAGCTGGATTCGGAACCTCAGATCTGCAAAAAGTTCAAAGCCCTATTCTCAAGTAGTTTCAATAGTGAACCCATTGTGAACAGAATAGAATCGTGCCATGTGATCTTCACCATTTAAAGCAAACGATCAATTATTGAGATATGTAACTGGGTTTGCTTATTGTGACACATAATCCAAAGGTTTGATTGGATCTTTTCCATCGAAAAATTGGTGTTGTTCGCTAGTTGAAGAATGATTGCTTTTCTAACGAAAAAGATGTTAGTTGGGAGCTTTTCGCAAACGGTTTGCCATTGACTGATGGCACTGACAGAGCATCCTGAGCAAACTGATTCATTACGTTTTCTTGTTCTTTTAAAACATTCATATCGTTTAAAATCTTTTCGACGGTTTTTGTTGACAGACGATCTTTCGGTTGTTTCGTTTTTTCAGTGAATCAGGTCTCTATCTCGATGTGTTCTGTGCTGTAAACTGGTAAAGATTGCGAATTTCAGGATTGGCGGATTTTCAGGATATTACGCGTATTCAACTGACTTGTTTGTACAATCCAGATGGACATAAATTTTACCAAGTTTCGGACTGGGAGGTAAAGATGTCTGGTATTTGCCTCGGGGTAATCTGAGCCAACTTTGGTCCTCTTTCATCTAGAGTCTCGATTTGTATCACCCAAGTTGTTGGGTTTAAATCGAAAATCTCAGCGCATTGCTATATACATATCTCGATATAATAAGCAATTTATTTCTCGGATGAATTGGAAGACGGTTTATGGTGTCAACATACTTCATCTCTGAGATTCTTCTCTTTCACTTTACTTGTGCTCTATCAAATGAAAAGTCCTTTCCAAGATATGTAAATTATCACCAATTTTAACTGAGGATCATTTCGTTAGTATACAGATAAGGTTTGATTGAGCTGATGTTGAACCGTTTTCTTGATACCGAAGTAACGCATTTTCAACTCTGACAATCAGGTTTGCCCAGTTACACCATTTAGTGAATACATTCAGCAATAGTTGAGTATCCTGTTCAGTTGATGTGACAAGAGCTGAATCGTCAGCGAATTGAAACCAATGGCGTGGTGCTAGGGTGTTGCAAAGTTATATCCCTACAGCGGATCTTTTCGTTGTCGATTGTTTT
>NW_027104506.1:740095-910489 GCF_902728285.1 Clytia hemisphaerica | reverse complement strand
AAAACACCCGTTCTCGTCCGATCACGGAAGTTAAGCATCGTCGGGCCGGGATAGTACTTGGATGGGGGACCGCCTGGGAACTCCCGGTGTCGTAGGCTTTTCATGATTTCTTTTCTTTCTGGGGTCTAAAACTTTCATGGGAGGGGTCTACTAATCATCACTTCTGAGTTCGAGGCGAGATGGGGAAAATAATTTTTGATGGGTGGGGCAAGGCAGGGCAAGGGGTCGAACAGACAAGACCTGAGTTCGAGCCCCATCAGTGGAGAATTTTTTTTTGATTCATTTTTTTTTTAAGAGAAGGGGGCGAGCGCGGACGCAGGCCCCCACTACCAGAAATTGTACGGTCGAGTTACTACACTTGTAGCAATCGCAGAGGTCAGCCCAAGCGAAGTGCAATGCGAGGGCCTCACTCTGGAAGAAACCCCTCCTTGATCAGGCTTTACTTCCCCGTCAGGTAAGTATGAGTTTGAATGCGATTCGTTTCAGCCTAGGTGTCCCTTGGTATAACTTTCCTTGTGGTCTAAAGAAATCAGAAATGCAAATTGCATCCAAGGAAGGAAGAGATGATAGCTAGCTAGCGCGGAGGGAAGGAATGAAGGATAGGGGGCTCATCCACATGGCCGGGTCAAATAACAAAATGCGCACGCATCGCTCGCGCATGAAGACATAACCACCAGGACTATGGAGGGAAGGAAGCTTTAAGTAGTGATTTCAATTTTTATAAAAATGGGCCGCGCTCGACTGTAGTGCAACGCCGAGGCAACCCGTGGTCAGGGTGAGGTAAACCTCGCTCCCTTGACCCGAAGCCAAAAATCAGATTAATATATGAGCCAACACTATGGAAGGCGTATCAGATATTAAACTGATAAGAACAGATACTTTTTTTTTTTTTTTTTTTTTTTTTTTTTTTTTTTTTTTTTTTTTTTTTTTTTTTTTTTTTTTTTACAGGCCGAAAGACAAATTTTTGTGAGTGAGTTGGAGCAAAGGGGCGCACGCGTAGCGTGCGTTGTGGGTGATAGAGCCTGACTTAGGCCAGGTTCTCTCCCAATCCTGAGGAGGGGCTCACTTTTCCCTCACAAAAATCCGCCGCTGAAACGGTCTGTTGAAATAGTAAACTTCAGCTTCCTTTAGTCGAAATGAGGTGTGATCCGGTGACACAGAGCTCCGAACCTACCAGACCGGGCTATGCTTAGATAATAAATTTATTTCAAGGAACATGAATAAAAATAGTTTAAAATCCTATCCGGCTGGTCAGTTTTTTGGAGTTGTGAAAAGAAAAAAGTAGAATAGATCGACACATGCCCGACGACTCTGGCTCTCTCGCCAGTTTTCGTTTTTCGTTTTTCCTCTTGTTCGTTTTTCCTCTTGTTTATCGTTTTTCCGCTAAGTCCGTTTAATCCGTTTCGGATGGTTCTTTGTCTAGGCTGGGGAGCGCATTTCGTTAACGCCCCACCAACTCGAAGAACCAGAGAAGTGTTTTACACGACCTCCGTTGTTAAGGAGGGATTACAATGCACTTCAACTTGATCCGACGCGAAGCCGAGGTGTCGATCACATTCTAGTCTATATTTGCGAAACTTGGTGGCGCGAACAGAAATCGGTCACGATCCACTTGTGGTTTTCACCACGGGAAAATTTTTCAAAGAGCCGCAAAGATCGTATTGGTAGCAAACTTCAAAAATTTGTAACAAGAGCCGCAATGGAGACAAGGGCTTAGATGGTAGCAAAAGCCTTTTCCGGATCACACACAGGAGACTACTTTAGCGCGCTAATGGCTGTAGTTCCTGCCCCCCCCTTCAAAAGAAAATTCTGAATATATTTTCTGTATTTTTAATAATTAAAAGATAAATATTTAAATTTGGGCTGTTTTTTTTAAAAAACTTTTATATATACTAGGTATATAATGGACACAAAAATTTTATCTGCAGTGACCGTACAGAAAAAAGGTTGCAAAAGACTCAGAAACTAAAAGAGCCACTGCAGGGATCAAAAAGCTCACAAGCAAAAGGGCTGGTGTTTGGACTCAGGAGGACACAATATCTTATTGTCCTAGTAATTTTGTGAAATACGTAAGAAATGTTATCTAATTTCCCTTCATATTCAAATTTACAGCGTGATGTCCACATTTGATGTAGGCTTTCAATCGCAAAGCATGAGGCCAGGCTGTGTTTTTGTTTGCCAAACAGAAGATCCAAAAAACCGGTTCCCGCTGGGATTATGGGCTTCAAAGTCTGGAGGATTTTTTCTCGAAGTTCCCCAAACGAGTTGCACATAAATACGTGAATTAAAGTCTCCTCTTGCCCACATTTAGAGCAAAGAGGGGAAACCTTGGTGTATTTATACCACCTTGCCATATTAGATTTGACCAGCAAGGCATTATGTCCCAAGAGGTACCTGATATCCCCATGTCTAGTTGGAATTGGGAGGGAGTAGGTATTTTGTGACAGAAATTTCCAGGGAATTTCAAAACCCACAAGGTTCTGGATGTAGTTTCTGGCTTCCAGTGTCCTCTGTAAAGTCTGCTGGTCAGAATTGACCAACTTCCTTATGGAGGACACTGATTGCGTTTTGGGTGATAATTTTGGAATCACCCCTTTTAGTAGTGGTAAAATGAATTCGAAGTGTTTTGGTTTTTTTGCAAAAATATTTTTTGGCCTGTTGTTGTTGAAAAGGTGTTTCCATTCATCCTTTAAGCCATAGATCTGGTCAGCCAGCCAATAGGTGGCCAGGAAAGTCCAAAGAGGTGCCTTATCCGCTCCAATCTTTAGGATGTCGCTGATTTGGAGGGACGCGCATTGATGTGACAGCGAAAGCAAAGATAACCCGCCCATCTCGAGGGGTAGAAAAATGGCTTGTCTGCTGACTGTCTCTTTCTTTGGCTTCCAGACGTATGGAAACACTAATTTCATGAGAAGCATTTTGTGCCTCTCTGGTGGGGCGAAGACTCGTCCCACGTGCCAGGCCTTGGATAGAACCAAAGTGTTTATGATCCGGACTTTGCCTTGCAGAGAGATGTTGCGATCTGCTAGGGAACCCACCCGTTTTTCAGCCTTTTCCAAAACTCTGTCCCAGTTTAGTTCGGCTGATCTGGTTAAATTTGATGTAAAAATGATTCCCAGAATTTTGGTGTCGGGTCGGTTCCACTTAATTGGGATGTCCGGGCAAAGGTGTTTTCCCAGTGGGTGGTTGATGGCAATACCACGAGTTTTAGTTGGACAGAGTCGTGCGCCGGTCCCGGATTCATATTTTTTCAACAGCTCGAAAAGTGGGTAAATGGAGTCCGTGTCTCGAACGATTGGATTCGTGTCATCGACATATTGGACTCTTTTAGCCACTTTTCTAGAACCGGGTATGTCAGCACCCACAATGGCACTATCATTCTGAATTGCTAGCCCGATGGTCTCGGCGACTAGGGCGTATAAGAACATTGACAAAGGACACCCCTGACGAACCCCCCTTTTGATGGGAATGGGATCCGTCATATGGCCATTGACGTTGACCATAGATACTGGATTGGAATACAGAGGTCTTATTGCTTCGATGAATGTTTTTGGAATGCCTAGTCGTGTTAGAACCTGGAACATGAAGTCCCAATCCACACGGTCGAAGGCTTTTTCCTGATCCAGTGATATAATGTATAGTGGGGTACCTTTGTGATTTGAATAAGCTATCAACTCGCGCACAAGTAAAGTGTGGTCCTGAATATGTCTACCAGGGACAGCACACACCTGTTCTTCTGAGACAAGGTCAGTCATTACAGTCTTGAGGCGGTTGCTGAGAATTTTAGAGTAAATTTTGGCATCACAACATTGGAGTGAAACTGGTCTCCAGTTGGTGAGGTCCAGTAAATCCCCTGTTTTTGGTAATAGGGAAATTACTGCCACCTGTTGTGAGTCAGACATGCGAGAGACAGTGGTGATGAATTGGAAAATTTCCACCAGGATTGGTGAGATTTCTTCACAGAAAGTTTTATAGAAGTCGTATGGGAGGCCATCAATTCCCGGTGCTTTGCCAGCCGGTAACTGTTTTATGGCTTCCTGTACTTCCTCCAGGGAAATGGGCTGTTCGAAAAGTGCCCTTTTTTCTTCTGGGAATTTTTTGGAGAGTTGATTTAAGAAGAAATCTCTATTTTCCTGATGAATTTCCCCGTCAGGTGTGAATAGTTGGTTGTAAAATTTACTCACACCTTCCCTGATTTTGGACTGGTCCTGGGTGACTTCATTTTCAATCATTAGTGCATCCAGGCGTTTTTCGTCCGCGCGTTTTTTTTCCACAGCGTAGAAGTATGAGTTTGGTTTTTCGAACTCTTCGGCCAATTGTTGGCCGCTTCTAGCCCGTGCTCCCCGCGCGTTTTCGAGTTGGAGTGTTTTAAGCTCAGCTAGTATGTCTACTATCTGGGCATTAACGTCGTCCTTCTCTGATTTCAAAATCAGGTCATCAAGTTTACTCTGTAGTGCTTTCTTGGCGTTGGACATTCTCAATTTTCTTTGTTTGGAGGCCCTTGTGGATTCGACCTTAATTGCCTCCTTGAGAACATCCCACCATACAGAAATATTCTCCCAAGGTTGAGCCAGTGAAGATTGTATGACTCCACTGACGAGTTCCTTGTAGGAGTTTGAATCTAGAAGGGAGGTGTTCAGTTTCCAAAAACCTTCTCCCCTCTGATGCTCAAAAGTAGTTTTGAATTTTAAAAAAATAGGTGAATGATCTTGAGATTTGTTAATAGTTTTAAGTTCCAGAGGATGAATGGCCCCACAGGTGCTGACGTACAAACGGTCCAACCTACTCCTGGTAGTGCCTTTCGAGTTTCTCCAGGTATACTCGTTCCTTTTCTTACCCACAGTTAAAAACTGGTCTTGGAGGTCAAAGGAACGTGTAATCTCTTGAAACTCTTCCTTCCCCCTGGTGAACTGGGGTAGGGTTATATCCCCTCCCACTCTGTCCCGAAAGGGGTCTTCCACAAAGTTAAAATCTCCCCCTAAAATCAGGGGGTCGTTCCCACAAAAGATGGTTAAGCGGGTTTTTAGGTTTTCGAAGAAGTCCACCCTTTCCATGGGATTATCAGGTGCATATATACAGGCTAGATTGAGTTTTATACCCCCCTGAAGGGAAATTTTTAAAAACACGTATCTACCCTGTGCATCTCGTTCCTGATTTAGAATTGTTTGTTTAATTTTAGGACCCAGCAATATGGCACATCCCCGTGAGAAGGTATTTCCATCGGCCCAAAAGGATTTTTCCTTCGGCCACTGGTCCCCCCACCTGTCAGTGCCAATGTGATGGGTTTCTTGGAGAAAAATGAAATCTGCCTGACACCTCACTAGCTCTGCAAATTGAGCCACTCTCCTATGGGCATCACGCATACCGTTTATATTATATGTTAAGATAGAATATTTTTTTGAAATACAATTATTTTTTTCAATCATTTTTAGTTAGGAATGTCGAAAAAATTTAGGATATTTGTGATATAGTTGGAATAAGGTATCATCGCATTCCTCCCCAAGGTCTAATCTGAGTTTCATTGATCTGCTGATTGCTTCCATGTCCGCGTTTTGGGTGGTAAAAGGGGTTTTGATCATGCAAGCATTCGTGATTAGGGCTTCCTTTATTTCCTTTGGGGCAGTTAGGTCTTGGATGAAGGATGGGTATTTGATGCAGAGTATTTTTGCTACGTTCTGGAGGTATAGCCCTGCAACAACCCCACACATCAGAGACGTGATAGAGCCCATTCTCATCAGTTTCCCATTAACTACTCTTGGTTCCAGTTTTGGGCTTGTTTCGGATTTTTTGTGATGCTCCCCCAATTTTTTCCACAAAGCATTAAATTCGTGTTTAGTTAAGGGAACGTTTGGATGTCGGTCTGGGGTCACCCGGTCGATCATTTCCTTCTTGTCAGCGGCCAGCTTTCCCCCGGTGTTCGACTCTGTCTTTGCCAATTCTTCAGCTTTTTGGCTGCGTTTGACCTTGGGGGGGGATTTGACCGCTTTTCCAGGGGATGGTCGGAAGGTGGTGGGTTCCAGTAGATTTTCCCTTTTCCATAGATTGGGTTTTAGTCTCCTTAGCTTCTCCACGTCCTTTTGAATCTTACTTTTTTCCATCGCCCAAATTTTGTAATTTCTCTTCGTCTTATAGTTCTCTGGGTCACCTTGCCTCACCCGTTTTATATCTGCTTTTATCGTTTTATTTCGGTTTTGTATTTTTCTCATAAAAATTTGGGTTTGATCCTCGCCCAAGGATTTTAGATCTAGTGTTGGTTCGAAACATGAGAAGGATGGGGTCGGGCTATGAGTTGAACTTGGCGTTGACAGGGCGTCAGGTTTTGAACTGGTTGTAGAAAATTCTTTGATTTCATCTGACTTCCTGTTTTCCCCGGGAGGTGTTGGGGTATCAAATTGTTCGATTTTATTTGAGTCTTGGCCCTCATCTATCTGAAGTCTATCTGAGATGATTGATTCCCCCTCGCTTTCGTAGATGGAGTTCGTTCGATTTGGGCTTTCGTTGTAGTCCAATTCTACGTACCCCTCCTCTTCCCCTTGTTCGGTTTCCGGTGGTGCTTGTTTTTCCAGGGGCGTTTCGGGAATCACTAGGGTTGCCATGTTTTCCGCTTCTGGCTCAGACTCCGGGGGGATCTTCCCTTCAAGGGCGGACTCGGCCTCTTTGACACCCTCCCCCAGCCCGGGTTGGGTATCCTGTTTGGGTGAGTCAGTTTTTCCTTTCTTTGAGGTCGTCTCCTGGTCATCTGAACACTCGCGTCTCTGGCGGATGAGGCCTTTCCCTTCCTCTTTACGAGTTTCCCGGTCTTGGGGGATAAACTGTTCAATTGTTTTTGTAAAATCAATTTTTGCCTCACCAGAGGGTGAGTCATGTTGATCTTCTACTGTTTCCATCTCAATGTCTTTTTGTTCATTTGATCTGGTAGGTGAAGTGTTGTTTTTGGTTTTTGTTTCTTTCGATTCTTTGTGATTTTGTTTTAGAGTTTTTTCTTTAAAGTTGGCTATTGAAAGAGCCTCTTGTTCGTCGAGTAATTGTTGGGGTACAATGCCTATACGTTCGAAGTTCGTTAAATTCCATAGGTGGCAAAAATTGTTATACTCTCGATAGTCAAGGTTTACTTTATGTGAGACTTTTCTAATCTTTTTGAGGGCTGTCACTTCGCAATATAGAGATTTCCCCTCTGATAGCATCACTGCGATGTAGTCGTCCGAGTTACTAGAGAAAGCTTCCTGGTGTTCTTGTTCCCTTACGTTTTTGAGTCTCGCTTTTTCTGTTTTAGTAAATTTGATCATTTCAAAGCTTGTTTCAAAAGTCACTTTTTTCTTGGTTTGTTCCTTTTTGTTTGTGTTTCTAGTTTTTAATGTGGTGTTTTGATCAGATTTTCCTTCTGCAATTAATGTGGTGTTTTGATCAGATTTTCCTTCTGCTTTTAATGTGGTGTTGTGATCAGATTTTCCTTCTGCTATTACAACGGTGGCAGCGTCCTTACAGTTTTTAATTGTGACTTGCTGCACCATTTTTCCTTTCGCATCTTTGCCAAATTTAATTTCTCTATTTGTCTTGGGCACGACGGTTTCTTCGTGCCCGGGCTGAGTTCGAGATGACCTAGAGACCTCCTCCACCCCTTTGGTCAGATCCATCCCCGAGCCGTCACAAAATATGAAATCTCTTGGATCGCTATACATTAGTTTGATTGTGTGATCGTCCAGACATAAAAATTTTGGGGGAACCTTCCCATTGGTCACCATAAATCTTGCTACGATGTTTGGGCCAAAAAATTCATGTACTCCCGATGACAAACGTTTTCTGTATATTGTTCTCACCAATCCAAATTTCTGACAGTAGTTTAAAAGGTCGGTAGCTTGATAGTTTCCAGGCACTTGCAAAAAGGTCAGGGTCCACGATGCACCACCCGTGTTTTTTGGTTGAAATCTTAAAAATTCCCATCCTCCTTGCTTGCCTTTGTACCTCAACCCCTTCTTTAGCAATTTTTCGAAGCTCTTTTGATCTCTTGTATATATTGTTATTCGTTTTGAATTGGATACGTGGATCGATAGTATATCATCGCTTCCAATGAATCGAACAATTTCCTCATAGACCAGAGCCTCGTATGTGGTTTCTGAAGGGCATACGTGTCTACTTGGAAACACGCCCTCCAGCACCCACGTTTTGTCCTTGGCTCTATTGGTCTTGATGTGGTCGAAAGTGAGGTCCTTTGTTACTTTGGCATATGAATTCAAAATTTTTGTCATACCGATTTTTGTTAATAATCACTTGTGGTGCAAGTTTTGTTGTTTTTCGCCGTACTGCCTCTCTGAGGTGCCAGTGCTTCTGTGGATCAAAGATCCTTGACTCGGCTACCCTGGCAGTCTCTTAGACTAGAATTGACTCTAGTCGCTGCTTTTGGGCAGTCTCACTGCTTAATGACTAAGATTTCCAAATCTTAGCCATTAGGCCGAGAAGCGATAAAGAGGATGGAAAGGGTTCTCAACCAGGTTGGAAAGGAATGATAAAGACTTGTGGTTTCCTTTGCAGGGGGAGGGGGAGGGGTAGTCAGATTTGAAATGGGATGGGTAATCACGTCCCCAAGGAGGATGGGTGGGAACTAGGGTTAGGGTTAGGGTTCGGAATTTTATGTGTGCTTGGTAGATTGGTAGATTGAATAAGTAAGGGGTAGAAAAGAATAGAAAAAATTTCAAAGCTTGGACATAAACCCTAACCCTAACCCTAACCCTAACCCTAACCCTAACCCTAACCCTAACCCTAACCCTAACCCTAGAGCAAATCCAATTTTTGTCTATTATGACTGTATTTTTTAAACGGGAGCGAGCTGCTGGCTAGAAGGGTTCCCTATTTTCCCTGCTCAGTTCACTTTTTTATGTTCACAAAAAATTTTCAACCAGCCCAAAGACAAGAGCCTAGAGAACATTCGCCTACCCTGCCTGACCTAAGAATTGGAAAAAGAATTTTTTTTTTCTCCCCCAAAAATATTTTCTTATTTTCTTTCCTACTCTTAGGGAAGGTTTACTTCATTCCAAAGGCTCCACACCCCTTTCTTGGGCTCAGGGTTAGTGTTAGCCCAAGTTCTGACATCCACAACAACCCCTCAAAACATAAAATTTTGCCGTGTTTTCCCATGTTGCCGCGCACCCGATTTCCTCAACCAAAAATAATGTCACCGAAAAACTGCTTATGGTGCCGAAAAGCAGAGGCCTTGGAGCAACTTTAACAAAAAGAATCAAGTCCGTAGCTATTTTTTTCGCAGAGTTATTTGCTTTTCAAGACGAAATTTCTTCGAAAAATCAATGAAATTTCCTCTTTTTTCTTTAATAACTTTTTTTCTACTCGACCGATTGCTTTCAAATTTTCACCCAACCTAGCCTAACTATTTCCCCGTCCAGAGCAGTTTTTCATTTTGTTATACCTTTTCGGGAAGGCTCTTATTTTGCACTTTGCCCGTCACCAACAAACACGATTTATAAAAAGGGATATAAATGCATTTTTGAAAATTGCTTACTTTCGCGTCCGAAATCGGAAAAAATTCCATTCTAATAGAAAAAAAACTGAAAATCGAGAATCAGTCTACGAAAAAGTTAGAAGTGTCTGAACTACTGAAATTTTTTACGTTCAAACTTGAAATTCATTGCAATCATGTCTGAAGCACAAAAGAAGAAAGCTGCACCAAAAAAGCCAGCTGAGCATCCAAAATACATCGACATGGTGTCTGCTGCAATCGTCGCTTTGAAAGAAAGAAGTGGATCTTCAAGACAAGCCATCCTCAAGTACATCCAAGCCAACTACAAAGTCGGAGACAATGCTTCTGTCCACCTCAAGATGGCTCTGAAGAGAGGTGTTATCAGCGGTGTCTTGTCTCAACCCAAAGGAACCGGTGCATCAGGATCTTTCAAAGTTGTAAAGAAGACCGAGCCAAAGAAGAAGGCTGCTCCCAAGAAGAAGCCCGCCGCTAAGAAACCAGCTGCTAAAAAGACCACCAAGAAAACCACCCCAAAGAAGAAGCCTGCTGCCAAGAAAGCCAAATCTACACCCAAGAAGAAGACCGCTGCCAAAAAGAAGCCAGCTTCTGCTGCTAAAAAACCAGCAGCCAAGAAAGCCACCAAGAAACCTGCAGCCAAGAAGCCAGCAGCAAAGAAACCAGCCAAGAAAACCCCAAAGAAGAGGACAACCAAGAAATAAATTGCACCCTACTTGCTTTGGAACTTCAAAACGGCTATTTTTATAGCCACAAATCTTTTAAAAAACAATTTATACTTGACTATATTCCCTTCAACCCTAACCCTAGATAGAAAAATTTCCCAAAAAAAATTCTCGAACTTTTAAAATTTTTTTTACAAGGCCATAGCTATTGTTGCCTACTTTGGGATTTCTAATTTTGCTATAATTTTTGAATCCTACTCAGAGGCCTATTCATTTGCTTTTTCTGGGATTTTTTTTGAGTCTCAGGGAGGGGAGTTATGTCATATTTGGGGGATTCATGATATACACAGTAAGATTTGTTTTTTAGGAGATGTGTGGCTATAAAAATAGCCGTTTTTTGGTCCACAATCAGGAAAGATCTAAGCACGTTCTCCACGGATTCTTCGGGCCAATTGGATGTCTTTTGGCATGATGGTGACACGTTTAGCATGGATGGCACACAAGTTGGTGTCTTCGAAGAGTCCGACGAGGTAAGGCTTCAGATGCTTCTTGGAGAGCAGAGACGGCGGAGCTTTGGAAACGCAAGTCAGTCTTGAAGTCTTGAGCGATTTCACGGACCAAACGTTGGAAAGGTAACTTTCGGATGAGCAATTCAGTGGATTTTTGGTATCTTCTGATCTCACGGAGAGCGACGGTTCCTGGTCTGTATCTGTGTGGTTTCTTGACTCCACCGGTGGCTGGTGCACTCTTTCTTGCAGCTTTGGTAGCCAATTGTTTTCGTGGGGCTTTGCCTCCAGTTGATTTACGAGCAGTTTGCTTAGTTCTAGCCATTTTTCTAGTAGAAGTGCTTGATTTGCTTGAATTCTCTAGCAAAAATCAAATTTGAATGAATTTTTTTAAAGGCTTCCCGGTTTTCAGAATGTTTACATCGAAATCGCGTAATCTGATTGGTCGATGAAAGTGAAATCTGATTGGTTTAAAAAACAGCGTTTATATCCCTTTTTGAAAATCAACAAAATCCGTGTGTTTGTTGGCGACGGGAAAAAGCTTATATCTCAGCCAATTTTAAATCTTTTTTCATGATTTTTTCTTTAAAAGACGTCTCATCTGCCCTGAAATCTTTCTGCCAAAGATCTTTTTGATAGCTTTTGTAGTTTCTGAGATATTCGCGAAAAAACCGCCAAACTTCAAACTTTTTTGCAACTTTGTTTTTTTGATTTGAGTAATCTCGATTCTGATTGGTCGAAATAGGTGTTTCCACATACATCCGTACTTCGAAATTTTCTGATTTGGTAGAAAATAGAATTTTGGAAGTGCAAATTCAAACAGTTTCTGTATTCAGCTTACTGAACGTACATCGCAATAATGACTGGTAGAGGAAAAGGAGGAAAAGGATTGGGCAAAGGAGGTGCCAAACGTCACAGAAAGATCTTACGTGACAACATCCAAGGTATCACCAAACCAGCCATCCGTCGTCTTGCTCGTCGAGGTGGTGTCAAACGTATCTCTGGTTTGATCTACGAAGAGACCCGTGGTGTCTTGAAAGTTTTCTTGGAAAATGTCATCCGTGATGCTGTCACTTACACCGAGCACGCCAAAAGGAAGACTGTCACCGCCATGGACGTCGTCTACGCCTTGAAACGACAAGGACGTACTCTCTACGGATTCGGAGGTTAAGAAGTTTGACTTGGACTCAACAAAACGGCTATTTTTATAGCCACACATCTCACAAAAAACAAATCTTACTTTGTATATCTCAAGACCCTTTCCCTATCTACCCCTCCAAACAAAAAAATTATAACCCTTCCAAAAATCTAAGAATTGAAATTTCCCTAGCCATAACATAACAATTTTTTTCTCAGAAAAATTATCTGACGTTATTCAAAAACTTTTCGAAAATTATTTGACGTTAAACAGAATTTTCTTCATAACTTTTCAATAGTCAGAGAAATTTCTCATGAATTTGTAGTCCACAATATTTGACGTTAGATTTTTTTCATGAAAATTTTCAAACTCAAACTCACAAACTCAGGCAGGGATGTAAAAATATAGACAAGTATAGGTTGTTTTTTAAGAGATTTGTGGTCTTAAAAAAGACCGTTTTGGGGTTCCAACAAGGTAATCTATTTGCTGCTGGTGTATTTGGTGACGGCTTTGGTTCCTTCTGAGACGGCGTGCTTGGCCAACTCTCCTGGAAGCAAGAGACGAACAGCAGTTTGGATCTCACGAGATGAGATGGTGGATTTCTTGTTTTGAAGAGCCAAGCGTGAAGCTTCGGATGCGATTCTCTCGAAGATATCGTTGACGAAAGAGTTCATGATGCTCATGGCTTTGGATGAAGCTCCAACATCGGGGTGGACTTGTTTCAAGACGTTGTAGATGTAGATGGTGTAAGATTCACGTCTCTTTCTCTTGCGTTTCTTCTCGCCAGTTCCTCCGATCTTGCCTCCTTTCTTTCCAGCTCTCTTCTCTCCTTTCTTGGCCACTTTTGGGGCTTGTTTTCCTCCTTTTGCTGGTGCGTCAGACATGATGAATTTTGCGTAGAACTACTGCTTTGCAAAAATGCTAATCAGTGTTTTGAGACAAATCAAAATAAAAAACATTTCAATAAAAAAAAGGGATTCTACGGAATCCAAAAATGCGATTACGCGCTGTGATTGGTCGAGCCGGTTTCACTATTGTTAAATGGCGCAATCTGATTGGTTTAGAAAACAGCGTTTATATCCCTTTTTCTGAACGTAAAAAAATAAGCTTTTTCTGTGGGAAGTAATTCAACTACAATTTTTGCTTCGAAAGTGTCTCTTCGTACGTGAATACTTTATCGAAAATCATCATGTCTGGACGTGGAAAAGGAGGAAAAGCCAAGACAAAGTCAAAGACCAGATCATTCAGAGCTGGATTACAATTTCCAGTTGGCAGAGTCCACCGATTCTTGAGAAAAGGACACTATGCTTCTCGAATTGGATCCGGAGCTCCAGTTTACTTGGCTGCTGTTTTGGAATACTTGTCTGCTGAAATCTTGGAGTTGGCTGGTAACGCTGCCCGTGACAACAAGAAACAAAGAATCATCCCAAGACATCTCCAATTGGCCGTCCGAAACGACGAAGAATTGAACAAGCTCTTGAGTGGAGTCACCATTGCTAATGGTGGTGTCTTGCCAAACATCAACGCTCTCTTGCTTCCCAAGAAGAACAAAGAATCAGCCAAGAAGAACTAAGTCTCTCCTCTGATGTTGGAACCCCAAAAACGGTCTTTTTTAAGACCACAAATCTCTTAAAAAACAAACCGTACTTGTCTATTTTTTGAACCTCTGGTTTCAAACACAACCCTAACCCTAACCCTAGCTTCAAAATACAACCCTAGAGAAAGTTATACTCTCTACTGTCATTCCATCCCCTGCAAGTGATCAGACCCCCATAGAAACACTACCCAATGTCTACGTCCATACCACGATGAAAACACCCGTTCTCGTCCGATCACGGAAGTTAAGCATCGTCGGGCCGGGATAGTACTTGGATGGGGGACCGCCTGGGAACTCCCGGTGTCGTAGGCTTTTCATGATTTCTTTTCTTTCTGGGGTCTAAAGCTTTCATGGGAGGGGTCTAATCATCACTTCTGAGTTCGAGGCGAGGTGGAGAAAATAATTTTTGATGGGTGGTGCAAGGGGTCGAACAGACAAGACCTGAGTTCGAGCCCCATCAGTGAAGAAATTTTTTTGATTCAATTTTTTTTAAGAGAAGGGGGCGAGCGCGGACGCAGGCCCCCACTACCAGAAATTGTACGGTCGAGTTACTACACTTGTAGCAATCGCAGAGGTCAGCCCAAGCGAAGTGCAATGCGAGGGCCTCACTCTGGAAGAAACCCCTCCTTGATCAGGCTTTACTTCCCCGTCAGGTAAGTATGAGTTTGAATGCGATTCGTTTCAGCCTAGGTGTCCCCTGGTATAACTTTCCTTGTGGTCTAAAGAAATCAGAAATGCAAATTGCATCCAAGGAAGGAAGAGATGATAGCTAGCTAGCGCGGAGGGAAGGAATGAAGGATAGGGGGCTCATCCGGCCGGGTCAAATAACAAAATGCGCACGCATCGCTCGCGCATGAAGACATAACCACCAGGACTATGGAGGGAAGGAAACTTTAAGTAGTGAATTCAATTTTTATAAAAATGGGCCGCGCTCGACTGTAGTGCAACGCCGAGGCAACCCGTGGTCAGGGTGAGGTAAACCTCGCTCCCTTGACCCGAAGCCAAAAATCAGATTAATATATGAGCCAACACTATGGAAGGCGTATCAGATATTAAACTGATAAGAACAGATACTACACTTGATCTTAGCCATTAGGCCGAGAAGCGATACCGAGGATGGAAAGGGTTCTCAGCCAGGTTGGAAAGGAATGATAAAGACTTGTGGTTTCCTTTGCAGGGGGAGGGGGAGGGGTAGTCAGATTTGAAATGGGATGGGTAATCACGTCCCCCAAGCAAGGAAGGATGGGTGGGAACTAGGGTTAGGGTTAGGGTTCGGAATTTTATGTGTGCTTGGTAGATTGGTAGATTGAATAAGTAAGGGGTAGAAAAGAATAGAAAAAATTTCAAAGCTTGGACATAAACCCTAACCCTAACCCTAACCCTAACCCTAACCCTAACCCTAACCCTAACCCTAACCCTAACCCTAAGCAAAACCAATTTTTGTCTATTTTGACTTTATTTTTCAAACGGGAGCGAGTTGCTGGCTAGAAGGGTTCCCTATTTTCCCTGCTCAGTTCACTTTTTCATGTTCATAAAAAATTTTCAACCAGCCCAAAGACAAGAGCCTAGAGAACATTCGCCTACCCTGCCTGACCTAAGAATTGGAAAAAGAATTTTTTTTTTCTCCCCCAAAAATATTTTCTTATTTTCTTTCCTACTCTTAGGGAAGGTTTACTTCATTCCAAAGGCTCTACACCCCTTTCTTGGGCTCAGGGTTAGTGTTAGCCCAAGTTCTGACATCCACAACAACCCCTCAAAACATAAAATTTTGCCGTGTTTTCCCATGTTGCCGCGCACCCGATTTCCTCAACCAAAAATAATGTCACCGAAAAACTGCTTATGGTGCCGAAAAGCAGAGGCCTTGGAGCAACTTTAACAAAAAGAATCAAGTCCGTAGCTATTTTTTTCGCAGAGTTATTTGCTTTTCAAGACGAAATTTCTTCGAAAAATCAATGAAATTTCCTCTTTTTTCTTTAATAACTTTTTTTCTACTCGACCGATTGCTTTCAAATTTTCACCCAACCTAGCCTAACTATTTCCCCGTCCAGAACAGTTTTTTATTTTGTTATACCTTTTCGGGGAAAGCCCTTATTTTACACTTTGCCCGTCACCAACAAACACGATTTATAAAAAGGGATATAAATGCATTTTTGAAAATTGCTTACTTTCGCGTCCGAAATCGGAAAAAATTCCATTCTAATAGAAAAAAACTGAAAATCGAGAATCAGTCTACGAAAAAGTTAGAAGTGTCTGAACTACTGAAATTTTTTACGTTCAAACTTGAAATTCATTGCAATCATGTCTGAAGCACAAAAGAAGAAAGCTGCACCAAAAAAGCCAGCTGAGCATCCAAAATACATCGACATGGTGTCTGCTGCAATCGTCGCTTTGAAAGAAAGAAGTGGATCTTCAAGACAAGCCATCCTCAAGTACATCCAAGCCAACTACAAAGTCGGAGACAATGCTTCTGTCCACCTCAAGATGGCTCTGAAGAGAGGTGTTATCAGCGGTGTCTTGTCTCAACCCAAAGGAACCGGTGCATCAGGATCTTTCAAAGTTGTAAAGAAGACCGAGCCAAAGAAGAAGGCTGCTCCCAAGAAGAAGCCCGCCGCTAAGAAACCAGCTGCTAAAAAGACCACCAAGAAAACCACCCCAAAGAAGAAGCCTGCTGCCAAGAAAGCCAAATCTACACCCAAGAAGAAGACCGCTGCCAAAAAGAAGCCAGCTTCTGCTGCTAAAAAACCAGCAGCCAAGAAAGCCACCAAGAAACCTGCAGCCAAGAAGCCAGCAGCAAAGAAACCAGCCAAGAAAACCCCAAAGAAGAGGACAACCAAGAAATAAATTGCACCCTACTTGCTTTGGAACTTCAAAACGGCTATTTTTATAGCCACAAATCTTTTAAAAAAACAATTTATACTTGACTATATTCCCTTCAACCCTAACCCTAGATAGAAAAATTTCCCAAAAAAAATTCTCGAACTTTTTAAATTTTTTTTTACAAGGCCAAGGCCATATTGTTGCCTACTTTGGGATTTCTAATTTTGCTATAATTTTTGAATTTTTCCATCCTACTCAGAGGCCTATTCATTTGAACTTTTTCTGGGATTTTTTTTGAGTCTCAGGGAGGGGAGTTATGTCATATTTGGGGGATTCATGATATACACAGTAAGATTTGTTTTTTAGGAGATGTGTGGCTATAAAAATAGCCGTTTTTTGGTCCACAATCAGGAAAGATCTAAGCACGTTCTCCACGGATTCTTCGGGCCAATTGGATGTCTTTTGGCATGATGGTGACACGTTTAGCATGGATGGCACACAAGTTGGTGTCTTCGAAGAGTCCGACGAGGTAAGCTTCAGATGCTTCTTGGAGAGCAGAGACGGCGGAGCTTTGGAAACGCAAGTCAGTCTTGAAGTCTTGAGCGATTTCACGGACCAAACGTTGGAAAGGTAACTTTCGGATGAGCAATTCAGTGGATTTTTGGTATCTTCTGATCTCACGGAGAGCGACGGTTCCTGGTCTGTATCTGTGTGGTTTCTTGACTCCACCGGTGGCTGGTGCACTCTTTCTTGCAGCTTTGGTAGCCAATTGTTTTCGTGGGGCTTTGCCTCCAGTTGATTTACGAGCAGTTTGCTTTAGTTCTAGCCATTTTTCTAGTAGAAGTGCTTGATTTGCTTGAATTCTCTAGCAAAAATCAAATTTGAATGAATTTTTTTAAAGGCTTCCCGGTTTTCAGAATGTTTACATCGAAATCGCGTAATCTGATTGGTCGATGAAAGTGAAATCTGATTGGTTTAAAAAACAGCGTTTATATCCCTTTTTGAAAATCAACAAAATCCGTGTTTGTTGGCGACGGGAAAAAGCTTATATCTCAGCCAATTTTAAATCTTTTTTCATGATTTTTTCTTTAAAAGACGTCTCATCTGCCCTGAAATCTTTCNTTCGGCCTTTCACTGTAGATCTAGATGTTGTTAAATTTCTCTTTCCACCAAATTCTATCATTGTTGGTGATCTGAATGCTAAACACCTTTCTTGGGGATGCCTTAAAGAAAACACAAGGGGCTCAGATTTCAGAGAACTTTTCGATAAAAGTAATATGGAAACATACTATATGCCTCCTAATTACAAAAACAAAAAAGGGGAATATAAGGAAGTAATCCAACAGATTATAACATCCCAAGATAGATTTTTTCAAATCGAAAACATATCATCACTCTCTAATATGGGTTCTGACCATCTCCCAGTTACTTTTTCTGTTTTTGATCCTCTTGCTTCTTGTAAAAAGACTAAATACATTAGACTCTATCATAAACTTAATCTTGATTCTGTCTCTAATTCTCTCAGTAATTTTTCTAATGAAAAGGTCTTTGGTGTTCAAGAAGTTGAAAACAAAACTTCTCTACTTATTTCTTTATTAAAGGTCATTGAATCTAAAGTTCCAAGAAAACTAATTACATCTAATAACCAAGGTCTGTCATTAAAGTCAAGAAAACTAATTAAAGAAAGACGAAAAATCATTAATCTTCTCAGGAAAAATAAACACTCCATCTTTCTGAGATCGAAAAAGAATCAATTAAATAGAGAAATTAAACAAGAAAACAGGAATACTGAAGACAAAAGATTTAACGATATAAAAACTAAAATTAACAATAAAACAACATCTAAAAAAGCTTGGAAACTGATAAAAACCATTCTGGATGGAGATAGCAAAAACAGTAAATTTAATTCCCCCAGAACTTTCAAAAAAGATGATGGATCATTAGTAAAGGACAAACAGGACATAGCCAATGCTTTTTGTGACAGGCAGAAGACAATCTTTCAACCTAACGAATCTAAAGACAATAGACATAAATATTTAGTAGATTATTGGTTTAACAACACTCAATTCCATCTCAGAGAATATAACTCCATTTATTATCGTTTTTCTTCTAATTTGACTAAATATGTTGTTGATGCTCCAATCATACTGTCTGAGGTTATGGATGTTTTGAAGGGCCTTAAACCCAACAAAGCTCCAGGTGATGATGGGATCAAAAACAAACTTCTCCATACCATCTCTGAACAAATAGCTCCTTGTCTCACCTCTCTTTTTAACGACTGGCTTAACAACTCTGTCTTTCCTTCCCAGCTCAAAACTGCAAAAATAAAAATGATCCCAAAGAAAGTGAATACCGCCAAAATATCTGAACATAGACCAATTAGTCTCCTACCTACAATTGGCAAAATTTTTGAGAAGATCATAGCAGATAGAATATACAATTGGGCTGAAACCAATAATATATTAAATAATGAACAATCAGGTTTTAGGAAAAACAGGTCCACCATTGACAATCTATTTCAATTAATTAATGACTTTCAAGAAGCAAAAATCACTGGGGAACGCATGCATGCTGTTTTTGTTGATTTTGAGAAAGCATTTGATAAAGTTAATCATAGTCTCCTTCTTTACAAATTAAACACTCTTGGTCTACCAAAATATCTACTTCATATTCTTCATAGTTATCTATCTAATCGTAAAGCTTTTATCCAACATCATGATTTTGAATCTTCTACTTTTGTTTTGAAAGCAGGTGTCCCTCAAGGCTCCTGTCTTTCACCTATACTTTTCTCTATTTTTGTTTCTGATGTTCCTAAACCTACCAACAATAAGACTAAACTGTCTCAGTTTGCAGATGATCTTGGGGCATGGGAAAGGTACAAAAGAGTTTACGACTCACACCTAGATGAATATATAGAAATTTTATTTGACTGGTTTGACAAGTGGGGTTTAGTAGTAAATTTAGATAAAACCAAGCACATTAACTTCGGAACAAGCAAAATCACAATATGGGTTAGAAACACTAGATTAAAAAAAGGAAATTAAATAAAATTTTTAGGTCTTTCCATTGATAAAAAATTAAACTTAATAACTCATACCACTAATAAAGTTAATAGCTCGTATCATCTACTAAACTTTCTTACCACACTGAAAAACCAATATAATATGAATAAAAACAAACTTCTTATGTTCTATAAAAGTCTCTTAAGATCAAGACTTGAATACTCCCACATTTGCCTTCTTTCTCTCTCAAACTTTCAACTTAACAGATTAGAATTAATTCAAAACAAAGCTTTACGTATAATTTTAAACAAACCAAGATGGACAAGAATCACAGACATGTATGCTGAAGCCAAGATCTGCTCAATAATAGACAGACTTAAAAATCTTTCTAAGAGATGGTTTAACAAAGCAGTAGCTACACCTCATCACCCAATCAATCACACAGAATACTTAACGAGAAATAATCCTGATAAACCAACGTTATATGAGCTACTATTGTCTTTTTGAACTTCTTTTAATACACTTATAGTATTTTATGTTCTTTTCTTTTCACAAACCCTTACATCTTTAAATCGACACATTTTTTCTGTTTCACCTCACACATTCTTAATTTCTACAAACTCCTTATTTAAATATTTAAATATTTAAACACATATACACTGTAAATAATATATCACCTTTAACTTCATGCAAAAAAAAAAATGCCCAAACACACTTTATAGTTTTTTATTATCTAATACATCAATACAAAAAATACTTTACTTTCCACAATCATTATTTTAACTTATAAAAATCACTTATTTTTCTTGCTTTTGTCCGCTCACATCTTACTTATAATATAAATATAATGTCGTATCGGGTTTTCCTCTGAGACTATTTATTATTGAAATTTGAAAGATATTATTCAGTCTTGTAAATACACCATAAGAAGAAGGTCTTGAATTCCTTCCACACAACAATTGGAGCTTCCACCGAAATCGAATTTGGATTATTTTTGTACTTTTGTGAGAGACATTTGGTGTTGATAATTTTTTTTTAGAAATCTTTTTGATGTTTGATATTTATACGTTTTGTGAAGTCAAGGCTCATTAGTTGTTTTATTGATCGCGATTCATATCGGTTCATATTTTTGTTTGGAGAAATTCATATTTTTTGTGATTTTTGATTTGAGATTCAATTTTGATATTTTGCATGTCATTTGAAATTTTGGGTATGGCGTCTGGTTCGAGAATTCCTAACATACCGAAATTTTGTGGAGATAATGAGGTTAGTTTTACGTTGTGGATTCAGCGTTTCGAGGCAATGTTGCGTGCAACGGGCGTTAAGAATGATAAATACAAAGACTTTCTACTGTGCTGTACCGATTCCGTCGCATTTTCACTCGTGTCCGAACAGATCTTAGCCGATAACACCGTCACGTATGCAACGTTAAAAGATGCGTTAAAAGAAAAATTTGCAGGGACAGATTACAAGAGAACCTTAGAAACCAAACTTCGGGGATTAGTTTGGAAGAAAAACTTAAATGTAAACACGTTCGTCCACGATTTACGAACTGTTATACGAGATTTATACGGGTTGTCAGATGCAGACACCATCAACGTGCTTGCTACCAACCACGTGGTCAATACTCTGGAGGATTCCTATCGAAAAGAAGCCAAAATTTTCCAGCTTACGAATTCCACAGGACTGGAAGCATTGATAGAATTTTTGAACACTCGATTTTATGGAAGTCAGTACTATTCAGACATCGCACCAGACAGGACATCTGCTACCAAACTACAAGGTGAAGACCGCGTAGATAAGCTAGAGAAAATGGTAATGACTCTTTGCACTAAAATCGACAATATGGGGCAACAAACCAAAAAACTCAAACAAACCTACATGTTCCTTTTGTCACAAGAAAGGACATGATGCTTCACGTTGCTTCAAGAAAAAGAAGTGTTTTAATTGTCAGAAAACTGGGCATATTTCGAAATTCTGCCCAGAAAACAAATCTGAGACAGGGGCGATTAGAGATGATGTCAAGCCTGCTCCGCGTACTATTATCAAGATAAACACTTGTGGAAAGACAGTTGACTTTTTGTACGATACGGGTTCACAGGTCACCATCATGAAAACGACAAGACTTCGAGAACTTACCAAATAAACCACCACTCCAAAAAGTCGAACGCTCAGGTACCGCAGTCGACGGCACACCGTTCAAATTTGATGGTATTGCTTATTTGAATCTATCGTTCCCATCAAGTGACAGTAATAGACATAGACAATACACATTAGAGTATGAACCCATTCTCATTTCATCTAACGTTGAATCGAATATTTATGGTGCTCAGACGGAGGAGAAATTTAGAAAATGTGAAAGAGACATTGAAAACTCTACACTTAGTTACACGACGAAAGAGAATGAGAAAGTTACAGTACAATGTTATCGGGAGAAAATTTCGTCAGTCACAGCTTACGTCAAAGTCGCTAAAGTCGCTTATCTACCACCCAACCATACCATGATGATCAAAGGTCGAATCAATTCACCGAAAACAATCACTGGGACAAGCTTTTTATGTGAAAATGAGGAGTTACCAAATTGCTTGAACGTAAACGAACTAACTTTCGAAAACGTTTGAAAGAAAACCTCACCATACCGATAACCAACCATTCTGAAGTCCAACAGAAACTTGAAAAAGGGACAAATTGTTGCAGAAATTCGAGAATAGAAAGTTGTCCCGAAGAGAGTAAAATCGAAGTAAATGCTACGGATGCGTCGAATAAACTTCCTTTGGATACCGAATTAACTGAACGAAACGAGATTCAAAAAGAAACAATTTTAGAAACTTATTACGGTGCTATTGAGAATTCACCTTTGTCGAGATCGAAACTACCTTTGAAACATTCGATAANACCTAATGTCTACGTCCATACCACGATGAAAAACACCCGTTCTCGTCCGATCACGGAAGTTAAGCATCGTCGGGCCGGGATAGTTACTGGATGGGGGACCGCCTGGGAACTCCGGTGTCGTAGACTTTTCATGATTTCTTTTCTCTTGGTGTCGAATACTTTCATGAAAGGGGTCTAATCATCACTTCTGAGTTCGAGGCGAGGAGGGATAAATAATTTTTTGATGGGTGGGGCAAGAAGGCAGGGCAAGGGGTCGAACAGACAAGACCTAGTTCGAGCCCCATCAGTGGAGAATTTTTTTTTTTTTGATTCAATTTTTTTTAAAAGAAGGGGGCGAGCGCGGACGCAGGCCCCACTACCAGAAAATTGTACGGTCGAGGTACTACACTTGTAGCAATCGCAGAGGTCAGCCCAAGCGACGTGCAATGCGAGGGCCTCACTCTGGAAGAAACCCCTCCTTGATCAGGCTTTACTTCCCCGTCAGGTAAGTATGAGTTTGAATGCGATTCGTTTCAGCCTAGGTGTCCCTTGGTATAACTTTCCTTGTGGTCTAAAGAAATCGAAATGCAAATCGCATCCAAGGAAGGGTGAAGTGAAGGATAGGGGCTCATCCGGCCGGGTCAAATAACAAAATGCGCACGCATCGCTCGCGCGCATGAAGACATATACCACCAGGACGTTGAGGAAGTTTTAAGTAGTAGTGAATTCAATTTTTAAAAAAATGGGCCGCGCTCGACTGTAGTGCAACGCCGAGGCAACCCGTGGTCAGGGTGAGGTAAACCTCGCTCCCTTGACCCGAAGCCAAAAATCAGATTAATATATGAGCCAACACTATGGAAGGCGTATCAGATATTAAACTGATAAGAACAGATACTTTTTTTTTTTTTTTTTTTTTTTTTTTTTTTTTTTTTTTTTTTTTTTTTTTATTATAAGTCATATATTTACATAACAAGTAAAAATATAAATTGATGTTTAAGTTGTTATTGATTTCTAAAGCTGAGTTACCATTCTAGACCTGACTTTCCTAAGAAAAAACCCTAATATTCAAAACTACCACCAGAGACTCGAAGAGACGCAGTGCTACAACAGAACCAGCGATCATGGAAGAGCTACCGCCCAACCCAAAGAAAAATACACCCTACAAGTAGACTACCTTGTAGAAGTGTTTACCCCCCTCAAAAACCAAAGAAAACGAAGACCTCAGTGCCCCAGTCAGGTCCTGTCTGGTACTCGTGTAGCTATAGAAATATTTAGACAATTATTTGTAATAAAGACCTTGATTAAAACGCCAAATTGCCCAATTTTTATCACTTGGGTATGGTTTACCTATCAGTGATTTAGTGTCTCTGAATTCTTCCCATCGTGATTTAACAACTGTAATGAAATATTCTAGCTGTACACTTTCTGTGACATTGATTGACATTGCCTTTGGATTTATATCAACGTAATGCATATAGCTATCAGTAAAGAAGCCATAGTTAGTGTCATTATAGTTATAGTTTTTTTGAGTTATTAGAAACATCAAAGCTGCCCATTCATGCTCATCAAGGAAGAAAGCCCACGCAATGTGACCATAATAAGATTTACCTTCTACAGCGTCCTTTAACCTTGTGACGGTGGTAGGAGGTGTTTGAAGAAAGTAATCCATCCTTGCTTTTGTGAATTTGTTAAAGTTGTTGTCGATTGAGTTCTTCTTGGAGTTTGAAATTGTTTGGTATAGGTTCCCTGCTACTGCGGGGCGTGGTGATTTTGATTCTCCAGATGTTGTTTTTTGTGTTGATGTTTTGGTTCCGAACGGGGTTCGAACTGCGACCTCTGGATTAGAAGTCTGGTGTGCTGCCGATTGCGCCACTGATACTTGGGTTGAGTTGGTTTCTGTTTTGGATTTCTTTGGACTTTTATCTTGGTCGTGTCCCTCTACTGGGGTTTTACGGGTTATTTGAGTTGGGTTAACCTCAAAATCCATTGGAGCCTCTTCCAGGTGTCGGTTTCCATGGTTTATGTAGGTTCTCATTGGTTTCTTTAGACTGTCTTCCTGGCGATTGGTTGTACCAACATTTAAGTCCGAGTCTAATGAATCAACGTCCATGTGTGAGCTGGCTTCCTTGACAGCTCCCGAATACGACGGCTTCCCTCCTCCTGAAACATCCGATGTTTCTGGAGCTGGTTGTCGCGATGCCTGCTCATGGTGCGTTGGATTCGTTGGTTGCTTGGGATATTCGGTTTTTGTTTTTGTTTTTTCTTCTCCACTGCTCTGGGGCTGAGAGGGAGGAGGGGGATTGGTTTTTGTAGGTCTTGTCGGTACAACACGTTTGATCATTTCGGCTTTGTCGAACGCTGTTGTGATGTAGATTTTTTCGTTGAGGGCAGAACTTTTTGCTGAGATGTGATTCGGAAGCTCTTTGAAGAAACGCTTGAAATGAATTTGCCAATTGCCATTTCTGTAGCGGATGTTTCTGTAGATTTTTGTTGTTGCTATTGTCTTGGTTACTTCTCCCCAAGCTGAAAAGATGTCGAATACGTCATTCTTTGTTAGCTCGATCGGAATTCCTTGTGCCGTCACCACAAGTGGAATTGATTCGACGGGATCGAAGAAACCTTTTGTTAGTAGATGTTGTTTTGTTGCCAAACTTTTAAGATGAACGTAAGTGCGTTTGAGTGATCTTGTAACAGCATTTATGTCCGATCCATAACCACAATCGATTATCTTGTCGATGGCACTTTCGACGCTGATTTCTGACGAAACGTATACGGAGAGCGCATGCAACTTCATTGTGGTGCAAGTTTGGTGAAATTTTGTTTTTGGAGAATCTTCTTCTTGGACGATCGAGTCTCGGCTCTCCAATCGGGCTTTTAAATTGGAATAACCAATAGCCGGGTTACGGACAGTCTCGCTTTCCCAACAGATAAGAACAGATACTACACTTGATCTTAGCCATTAGGCCGAGAAGCGATACCGAGGATGGCTTTGCTTTTCAGCCAGGCTGCGAAGGAATGATAAAGACTTGTGGTTTCCTTTGCAGGGGGAGGGGGAGGGGTAGTCAGGTTTGAAATGGGATGGGTAATCACGTCCCCCAAGTAAGGGAGGATGGGAACTAGGGTTAGGGTTAGGGTTCGGGTTCGGAATTTTATGTGGATGCCCGGCCCATACGCCTGCATCCACTCAGGATCGATCGATCCATGGCAAACAATCTATTAAGTAAGTGAGAATAGAAAAAATTTCAAAGCTTGGACATAAACCCTAACCCTAACCCTAACCCTAACCCTAACCCTAACCCTAACCCTAACCCTAACCAATTTTTGTCTATTTTGACTTTATTTTTCAAACGGGAGCGAGTTGCTGGCTAGAAGGGTTCCCTATTTTCCCTGCTCAGTTCACTTTTTCATGTTCATAAAAAATTTTCAACCAGCCCAAAAACAAGAGCCTAGAGAACATTCGCCTACCCTGCCTGACCTAAGAATTGGAGAAAAATTTTTTTTTCCTCTCCCAAAAATATTTTCTTATTTTCTTTCCTACTCTTAGGGAAGGTTTACTTCATTCCAAAGGCTCCACACCCCTTTCTTGGGCTCAGGGTTAGTGTTAGCCCAAGTTCTGACATCCACAACAACCCCTCAAAACATAAAATTTTGCCGTGTTTTCCCATGTTGCCGCGCACCCGATTTCCTCAACCAAAAATAATGTCACCGAAAAACTGCTTATGGTGCCGAAAAGCAGAGGCCTTGGAGCAACTTTAACAAAAAGAATCAAGTCCGTAGCTATTTTTTTCGCAGAGTTATTTGCTTTTCAAGACGAAATTTCTTCGAAAAATCAATGAAATTTCCTCTTTTTTCTTTAATAACTTTTTTCCTACTCGACCGATTGCTTTCAAATTTTCACCCAACCTAGCCTAACTATTTCCCCGTCCAGAACAGTTTTTTATTTTGTTATACCTTTTCGGGAAAGCCCTTATTTTACACTTTGCCCGTCACCAACAAACACGATTTATAAAAAGGGATATAAATGCATTTTTGAAAATTGCTTACTTTCGCGTCCGAAATCGGAAAAAATTCCATTCTAATAGAAAAAAACTGAAAATCGAGAATCAGTCTACGAAAAAGTTAGAAGTGTCTGAACTACTGAAATTTTTTACGTTCAAACTTGAAATTCATTGCAATCATGTCTGAAGCACAAAAGAAGAAAGCTGCACCAAAAAAGCCAGCTGAGCATCCAAAATACATCGACATGGTGTCTGCTGCAATCGTCGCTTTGAAAGAAAGAAGTGGATCTTCAAGACAAGCCATCCTCAAGTACATCCAAGCCAACTACAAAGTCGGAGACAATGCTTCTGTCCACCTCAAGATGGCTCTGAAGAGAGGTGTTATCAGCGGTGTCTTGTCTCAACCCAAAGGAACCGGTGCATCAGGATCTTTCAAAGTTGTAAAGAAGACCGAGCCAAAGAAGAAGGCTGCTCCCAAGAAGAAGCCCGCCGCTAAGAAACCAGCTGCTAAAAAGACCACCAAGAAAACCACCCCAAAGAAGAAGCCTGCTGCCAAGAAAGCCAAATCTACACCCAAGAAGAAGACCGCTGCCAAAAAGAAGCCAGCTTCTGCTGCTAAAAAACCAGCAGCCAAGAAAGCCACCAAGAAACCTGCAGCCAAGAAGCCAGCAGCAAAGAAACCAGCCAAGAAAACCCCAAAGAAGAGGACAACCAAGAAATAAATTGCACCCTACTTGCTTTGGAACTTCAAAACGGCTATTTTTATAGCCACAAATCTTTTAAAAAACAATTTATACTTGACTATATTCCCTTCAACCCTAACCCTAGATAGAAAAGTTTCCCAAAAAAAATTCTCGAACTTTTTAATTTTTTTTTACAAGGCCATGTTGTTGCCTACTTTGGGATTTCTAATTTTGCTATAATTTTTCCATCCTACTCAGAGGCCTATTCATTTGAATTTTCTGGGATTTTTTTTGAGTCTCAGGGAGGGGAGTTATGTCATATTTGGGGGATTCATGATATACACAGTAAGATTTGTTTTTTAGGAGATGTGTGGCTATAAAAATAGCCGTTTTTTGGTCCACAATCAGGAAAGATCTAAGCACGTTCTCCACGGATTCTTCGGGCCAATTGGATGTCTTTTGGCATGATGGTGACACGTTTAGCATGGATGGCACACAAGTTGGTGTCTTCGAAGAGTCCGACGAGGTAAGCTTCAGATGCTTCTTGGAGAGCAGAGACGGCGGAGCTTTGGAAACGCAAGTCAGTCTTGAAGTCTTGAGCGATTTCACGGACCAAACGTTGGAAAGGTAACTTTCGGATGAGCAATTCAGTGGATTTTTGGTATCTTCTGATCTCACGGAGAGCGACGGTTCCTGGTCTGTATCTGTGTGGTTTCTTGACTCCACCGGTGGCTGGTGCACTCTTTCTTGCAGCTTTGGTAGCCAATTGTTTTCGTGGGGCTTTGCCTCCAGTTGATTTACGAGCAGTTTGCTTTGTTCTAGCCATTTTTCTAGTAGAAGTGCTTGATTTGCTTGAATTCTCTAGCAAAAATCAAATTTGAATGAATTTTTTTAAGGCTTCCCGGTTTTCAGAATGTTTACATCGAAATCGCGTAATCTGATTGGTCGATGAAAGTGAAATCTGATTGGTTTAAAAAACAGCGTTTATATCCCTTTTTGAAAATCAACAAAATCCGTGTTTGTTGGCGACGGGAAAAAGCTTATATCTCAGCCAATTTTAAATCTTTTTTCATGATTTTTTCTTTAAAAGACGTCTCATCTGCCCTGAAATCTTTCTGCCAAAGATCTTTTTGATAGCTTTTGTAGTTTCTGAGATATTCGCGAAAAACCGCCAAACTTCAAACTTTTTTGCAACTTTGTTTTTTTGATTTGAGTAATCTCGATTCTGATTGGTCGAAATAGGTGTTTCCACATACATCCGTACTTCGAAATTTTCTGATTTGGTAGAAAATAGAATTTTGGAAGTGCAAATTCAAACAGTTTCTGTATTCAGCTTACTGAACGTACATCGCAATAATGACTGGTAGAGGAAAAGGAGGAAAAGGATTGGGCAAAGGAGGTGCCAAACGTCACAGAAAGATCTTACGTGACAACATCCAAGGTATCACCAAACCAGCCATCCGTCGTCTTGCTCGTCGAGGTGGTGTCAAACGTATCTCTGGTTTGATCTACGAAGAGACCCGTGGTGTCTTGAAAGTTTTCTTGGAAAATGTCATCCGTGATGCTGTCACTTACACCGAGCACGCCAAAAGGAAGACTGTCACCGCCATGGACGTCGTCTACGCCTTGAAACGACAAGGACGTACTCTCTACGGATTCGGAGGTTAAGAAGTTTGACTTGGACTCAACAAAACGGCTATTTTTATAGCCACACATCTCATAAAAAACAAATCTTACTTTGTATATCTCAAGCTTTGAATTTTAATTCATAGCATACCCTGACCCTTTCCCTATCTACCCCTCCAAACAAAAAAATTATAACCCTTCCAAAAATCTTAGAATTGAAATTTTCCTAGCCATATTACAAGGGATTCTTTTCTTTTCAAAGACTTGCATTTTTCGAAAATTATTTGACGTTAAACAGAATTTTCTTCATGACTTTTCAATAGTCAGAGAAATTTCTCATGGATTTGTAGTCTACAATATTTGACGTTAGATTTTTTCAAGCCAAAATTCAATATATTTTCCTCAGAAAGAAATTATTTGACGTTAAACTTTTTTCATGAAAGTTTTCAAACTCAGGCAGGCAGGATGGGAGACAAAATTATAGACAAGTATAGGTTGTTTTTTAAAAGATTTGTGGTCTTAAAAAAGACCGTTTTGGGGTTCCAACAAGGGGAGAAATCTATTTGCTGCTGGTGTATTTGGTGACGGCTTTGGTTCCTTCTGAGACGGCGTGCTTGGCCAACTCTCCTGGAAGCAAGAGACGAACAGCAGTTTGGATCTCACGAGATGAGATGGTGGATTTCTTGTTTTGAAGAGCCAATCGTGAAGCTTCGGATGCGATTCTCTCGAAGATATCGTTGACGAAAGAGTTCATGATACTCATGGCTTTGGATGAAGCTCCAACATCGGGGTGGACTTGTTTCAAGACGTTGTAGATGTAGATGGTGTAAGATTCACGTCTCTTTCTCTTGCGTTTCTTGTCGCCAGTTCCTCCAATTTTGCCTCCTTTCTTTCCAGCTCTCTTCTCTCCTTTCTTGGCCACTTTTGGGGCTTGTTTTCCTCCTTTTGGTGCGTCAGACATGATGAATTTTGCGTAGAACTACTGCTTTGCAAAAATGCTAATCAGTGTTTTGAGACAAATCAAAATAAAAAACATTTCAATAAAAAAAAGGGATTCTACGGAATCCAAAAATGCGATTACGCGCTGTGATTGGTCGAGCCGGTTTCACTATTGTTTAATGGCGCAATCTGATTGGTTTAGAAAAGAGCGTTTATATCCCTTTTTCTGAACGTAAAAAAATAAGCTTTTTCTGTGGGAAGTAATTCAACTACAATTTTTGCTTCGAAAGTGTCTCTTCGTACGTGAATACTTTATCGAAAATCATCATGTCTGGACGTGGAAAAGGAGGAAAAGCCAAGACAAAGTCAAAGACCAGATCATTCAGAGCTGGATTACAATTTCCAGTTGGCAGAGTCCACCGATTCTTGAGAAAAGGACACTATGCTTCTCGAATTGGATCCGGAGCTCCAGTTTACTTGGCTGCTGTTTTGGAATACTTGTCTGCTGAAATCTTGGAGTTGGCTGGTAACGCTGCCCGTGACAACAAGAAACAAAGAATCATCCCAAGACATCTCCAATTGGCCGTCCGAAACGACGAAGAATTGAACAAGCTCTTGAGTGGAGTCACCATTGCCAATGGTGGTGTCTTGCCAAACATCAACGCTCTCTTGCTTCCCAAGAAGAACAAAGAATCAGCCAAGAAGAACTAAGTCTCTCTTCTGATGTTGGAACCCCAAAAACGGTCTTTTTTAAGACCACAAATCTCTTAAAAAACATTCCATACTTGTCTATATTTTTTTGAACCTCTGGTTTCAAACACAACCCTAACCCTAGCTTCAAAATATAACCCTAGAGAACGTTATACTCTCTACTACTGTCATCCTATCCCCTGCAAGTGATCAGACCCCCAGAGATACCCTACCTAATGTCTACGTCCATACCACGATGAAAACACCCGTTCTCGTCCGATCACGGAAGTTAAGCATCGTCGGGCCGGGATAGTACTTGGATGGGGGACCGCCTGGGAACTCCCGGTGTCGTAGACTTTTCATGATTTCTTTTCTATCTGGGGTCGAATACTTTCATGAAAGGGGTCTAATCATCACTTCTGAGTTCGAGGCGAGGAGGGATAAATAATTTTTTGATGGGTGGGGCAAGAAGGCAGGGCAAGGGGTCGAACAGACAAGACCTGAGTTCGAGCCCCATCAGTGGAGAATTTTTTTTTTTTTGATTCAATTTTTTTTAAAAGAAGGGGGCGAGCGCGGACGCAGGCCCCCACTACCAGAAATTGTACGGTCGAGTTACTACACTTGTAGCAATCGCAGAGGTCAGCCCAAGCGAAGTGCAATGCGAGGGCCTCACTCTGGAAGAAACCCCTCCTTGATCAGGCTTTACTTCCCCGTCAGGTAAGTATGAGTTTGAATGCGATTCGTTTCAGCCTAGGTGTCCCTTGGTATAACTTTCCTTGTGGTCTAAAGAAATCAGAAATGCAAATCGCATCCAAGGAAGGGATGAAGGATAGGGGGCTCATCCGGCCGGGTCAAATAACAAAATGCGCACGCATCGCTCGCGCATGAAGACATAACCACCAGGACTGTGGAGGAAGTTTTAAGTAGTAGTGAATTCAATTTTTATAAAAAATGGGCCGCGCTCGACTGTAGTGCAACGCCGAGGCAACCCGTGGTCAGGGTGAGGTAAACCTCGCTCCCTTGACCCGAAGCCAAAAATCAGATTAATATATGAGCCAACACTATGGAAGGCGTATCAGATATTAAACTGATAAGAACAGATACTTTTTTTTTTTTTTTTTTTTTTTTTTTTTTTTTTTTGAAAAAATGTTATTTTTAGTACAAGTAATATAATACAAACTAGTAAAAATATAACTCGATATTTGTTTGAAGTTGTTTTGATTTCTAAAGCTGAGTTACCAGTCTAGACCTGACTTTCCTAAGAAAAAACCCAGATACACAAAGAACTACCACCAGAAACTCGAAGAGACGCAATGCTACAACTACAGAACCAGCGACCATGGAAGAGCTAAACACCCAACCCAAAGAAAAATACACATCTCAAGAAGACTACCTTGTAGATGTGTTTACCCCCCTCAAAAAGACCAAAGAAAACGAAGTCTCAGTGCCCCAAAGTCAGGTCCTGTCCGGTACTCGTGCTATAGAAATATTTAGACAATTCATCCGAAAAAAAGACCACGATTAAATCGCCAAATTGCCCAATTTTTATCACATGGGTAGGGTTTGTCCCACAGTGACTTTGTGTCTCTGAATTCTTCCCAACGTGATTCAACAACTTTAATAAAATGTTCTATTTGTTCATTGCATGTGTAACTTCTAAAGTCTGGTGGAGCAAGATTATCACAGTAATGCATGTATCCATCAGCGAAGAAGTTATAGTTTAACTCGTTAAAGCTAGGTTCTTGTCTCATTATATTTAATCGAAACATCATCGCTGCCCATTCATGTTCATCAAGAAAGAAGGACCAAGCAATATGGCCATAAAAGTATTTTTCCAAAGCTTCACTAACCTTTGTGACGGTGGTAGATGGAGATTGAAGGAAGTACTTTTCTCTTGTTGAAATGAATTTGTCAAAGTTATTCTCAGGTGAATTCTTTTTGCAGTTTAAGATTATTTGGAATTTGTTCCCTGCCACTGAGGGGCGTGGTGGTTTTGATTCTCCAGATGTTGTTTTTTGTTGTGTTGATGTTTTGGTTCCGAACGGGGTTCGAACTGCGACCTCTGGATTGGAAGTCTGGTGTGCTGCCGATTGCGCCACTGATGCTTGGGTTGAATTGGTTTTTGTTTTGGACTTGTTTGGACTTTTATTTTGGTCGTGTCCCACTACTGGGGTCTTACGGATGATTTGTGGTGGATTAACCTCAAAATCCATTGGAGCCTCTTCCAGGTGTCGGTTTCCATGGTTAATGTAGGTTTTCATTGGTTTCTTTAGACTGTCCTCCTGGCGATTGGTTTCCAACGAGGCCATTAGGCGCGATTCGGTACCAACATTTAAGTCCGAGTCTAATGAATCAACGTCCATGTGTGAGCTGGTTACCTTGACAGCTCCCGAATACAACGGACGAACATGCGGAAGCGGAACCGAAGTTTCTGGAGCATTTCCTGAGACAATGTTCTTAGCCAATAGGCCGAGAGGTTCATCTGTAGGACGTCGAGATGCCTGCTTATGGTACGTCGGATTCGTTGGTTGTTTGGGATATACGGTTGTTGTTTTTGTTTTTTCTGCTCCACTGCTCTGGGGCTGAGAGGGAGGAGGGGGATTGGTGTTTGTAGGTCTTGTCGGTACAACACGTTTGATCATTTCGGCTTTGTCGAACGCTGTTGTGATGTAGATGTTTTCGTTGAGGGCAGAACTTTTGGCTGAGATGTGATTCGGAAGCTCTTTGTAGAAACGCTTGAAATGAATTTGCCAATTGCCATTTCTGTAGCGGATGTTTCGGTAGATTTTTGTTGTTGCTATTGTCTTGGTAACTTCTCCCCAAGCTGAAAAGATGTCGAATACGTCATTCTTTGTTAGCTCGATCGGAATTCCTTGTGCCGTCACCACAAGTGGAATTGATACGACGGGATCGTAGAAACCTTTTTGTAAGAGATGTTTTTTCGCCTCCAAACTGTTGAGATGGACGTAGGTGCGCTTCATTGATCTTGTTACAGCGTACACGTTTGATCCAACACCCAAATCGATTGCTTTGTCGAGGGCTTGCTCGACTTCGATGCGGAAAATATTTTTTCCATTTGGAAGATATACTGCCAGCGCATGCAACTTCATTGTGGTGCAAGTTTGGGGGAATTTTGTTTTTTGGAGAATCTTCTTCTTGGATTGATCGAGTCTCGGCTCTCCAATCGGACTTAAATTGGATAAACCAAAAGCCGGGTTACGGACAGTCTCTTTGCCAAATAACTAAGAACAGATACTACACTTGATCTTAGCCATTAGGCCGAGAAGCGATACCGAGGATGGCTTTGCTTTTCAGCCAGGCTGCGAAGGAATGATAAAGACTTGTGGTTTCCTTTGCAGGGGGAGGGGGAGGGGTAGTCAGGTTTGAAATGGGATGGGTAATCACGTCCCCCAAGTAAGGGAGGATGGGAACTAGGGTTAGGGTTAGGGTTCGGGTTCGGAATTTTATGTGGATGCCCGGCCCATACGCCTGCATCCACTCAGGATCGATCGATCCATGGCAAACAATCTATTAAGTAAGTGAGAATAGAAAAAATTTCAAAGCTTGGACATAAACCCTAACCCTAACCCTAACCCTAACCCTAACCCTAACCCTAACCCTAACCCTAACCAATTTTTGTCTATTTTGACTTTATTTTTCAAACGGGAGCGAGTTGCTGGCTAGAAGGGTTCCCTATTTTCCCTGCTCAGTTCACTTTTTCATGTTCATAAAAAATTTTCAACCAGCCCAAAAACAAGAGCCTAGAGAACATTCGCCTACCCTGCCTGACCTAAGAATTGGAGAAAAATTTTTTTTTCCTCTCCCAAAAATATTTTCTTATTTTCTTTCCTACTCTTAGGGAAGGTTTACTTCATTCCAAAGGCTCCACACCCCTTTCTTGGGCTCAGGGTTAGTGTTAGCCCAAGTTCTGACATCCACAACAACCCCTCAAAACATAAAATTTTGCCGTGTTTTCCCATGTTGCCGCGCACCCGATTTCCTCAACCAAAAATAATGTCACCGAAAAACTGCTTATGGTGCCGAAAAGCAGAGGCCTTGGAGCAACTTTAACAAAAAGAATCAAGTCCGTAGCTATTTTTTTCGCAGAGTTATTTGCTTTTCAAGACGAAATTTCTTCGAAAAATCAATGAAATTTCCTCTTTTTTCTTTAATAACTTTTTTCCTACTCGACCGATTGCTTTCAAATTTTCACCCAACCTAGCCTAACTATTTCCCCGTCCAGAACAGTTTTTTATTTTGTTATACCTTTTCGGGAAAGCCCTTATTTTACACTTTGCCCGTCACCAACAAACACGATTTATAAAAAGGGATATAAATGCATTTTTGAAAATTGCTTACTTTCGCGTCCGAAATCGGAAAAAATTCCATTCTAATAGAAAAAAACTGAAAATCGAGAATCAGTCTACGAAAAAGTTAGAAGTGTCTGAACTACTGAAATTTTTTACGTTCAAACTTGAAATTCATTGCAATCATGTCTGAAGCACAAAAGAAGAAAGCTGCACCAAAAAAGCCAGCTGAGCATCCAAAATACATCGACATGGTGTCTGCTGCAATCGTCGCTTTGAAAGAAAGAAGTGGATCTTCAAGACAAGCCATCCTCAAGTACATCCAAGCCAACTACAAAGTCGGAGACAATGCTTCTGTCCACCTCAAGATGGCTCTGAAGAGAGGTGTTATCAGCGGTGTCTTGTCTCAACCCAAAGGAACCGGTGCATCAGGATCTTTCAAAGTTGTAAAGAAGACCGAGCCAAAGAAGAAGGCTGCTCCCAAGAAGAAGCCCGCCGCTAAGAAACCAGCTGCTAAAAAGACCACCAAGAAAACCACCCCAAAGAAGAAGCCTGCTGCCAAGAAAGCCAAATCTACACCCAAGAAGAAGACCGCTGCCAAAAAGAAGCCAGCTTCTGCTGCTAAAAAACCAGCAGCCAAGAAAGCCACCAAGAAACCTGCAGCCAAGAAGCCAGCAGCAAAGAAACCAGCCAAGAAAACCCCAAAGAAGAGGACAACCAAGAAATAAATTGCACCCTACTTGCTTTGGAACTTCAAAACGGCTATTTTTATAGCCACAAATCTTTTAAAAAACAATTTATACTTGACTATATTCCCTTCAACCCTAACCCTAGATAGAAAAGTTTCCCAAAAAAAATTCTCGAACTTTTTAATTTTTTTTTACAAGGCCATGTTGTTGCCTACTTTGGGATTTCTAATTTTGCTATAATTTTTCCATCCTACTCAGAGGCCTATTCATTTGAATTTTCTGGGATTTTTTTTGAGTCTCAGGGAGGGGAGTTATGTCATATTTGGGGGATTCATGATATACACAGTAAGATTTGTTTTTTAGGAGATGTGTGGCTATAAAAATAGCCGTTTTTTGGTCCACAATCAGGAAAGATCTAAGCACGTTCTCCACGGATTCTTCGGGCCAATTGGATGTCTTTTGGCATGATGGTGACACGTTTAGCATGGATGGCACACAAGTTGGTGTCTTCGAAGAGTCCGACGAGGTAAGCTTCAGATGCTTCTTGGAGAGCAGAGACGGCGGAGCTTTGGAAACGCAAGTCAGTCTTGAAGTCTTGAGCGATTTCACGGACCAAACGTTGGAAAGGTAACTTTCGGATGAGCAATTCAGTGGATTTTTGGTATCTTCTGATCTCACGGAGAGCGACGGTTCCTGGTCTGTATCTGTGTGGTTTCTTGACTCCACCGGTGGCTGGTGCACTCTTTCTTGCAGCTTTGGTAGCCAATTGTTTTCGTGGGGCTTTGCCTCCAGTTGATTTACGAGCAGTTTGCTTTGTTCTAGCCATTTTTCTAGTAGAAGTGCTTGATTTGCTTGAATTCTCTAGCAAAAATCAAATTTGAATGAATTTTTTTAAGGCTTCCCGGTTTTCAGAATGTTTACATCGAAATCGCGTAATCTGATTGGTCGATGAAAGTGAAATCTGATTGGTTTAAAAAACAGCGTTTATATCCCTTTTTGAAAATCAACAAAATCCGTGTTTGTTGGCGACGGGAAAAAGCTTATATCTCAGCCAATTTTAAATCTTTTTTCATGATTTTTTCTTTAAAAGACGTCTCATCTGCCCTGAAATCTTTCTGCCAAAGATCTTTTTGATAGCTTTTGTAGTTTCTGAGATATTCGCGAAAAACCGCCAAACTTCAAACTTTTTTGCAACTTTGTTTTTTTGATTTGAGTAATCTCGATTCTGATTGGTCGAAATAGGTGTTTCCACATACATCCGTACTTCGAAATTTTCTGATTTGGTAGAAAATAGAATTTTGGAAGTGCAAATTCAAACAGTTTCTGTATTCAGCTTACTGAACGTACATCGCAATAATGACTGGTAGAGGAAAAGGAGGAAAAGGATTGGGCAAAGGAGGTGCCAAACGTCACAGAAAGATCTTACGTGACAACATCCAAGGTATCACCAAACCAGCCATCCGTCGTCTTGCTCGTCGAGGTGGTGTCAAACGTATCTCTGGTTTGATCTACGAAGAGACCCGTGGTGTCTTGAAAGTTTTCTTGGAAAATGTCATCCGTGATGCTGTCACTTACACCGAGCACGCCAAAAGGAAGACTGTCACCGCCATGGACGTCGTCTACGCCTTGAAACGACAAGGACGTACTCTCTACGGATTCGGAGGTTAAGAAGTTTGACTTGGACTCAACAAAACGGCTATTTTTATAGCCACACATCTCATAAAAAACAAATCTTACTTTGTATATCTCAAGCTTTGAATTTTAATTCATAGCATACCCTGACCCTTTCCCTATCTACCCCTCCAAACAAAAAAATTATAACCCTTCCAAAAATCTTAGAATTGAAATTTTCCTAGCCATATTACAAGGGATTCTTTTCTTTTCAAAGACTTGCATTTTTCGAAAATTATTTGACGTTAAACAGAATTTTCTTCATGACTTTTCAATAGTCAGAGAAATTTCTCATGGATTTGTAGTCTACAATATTTGACGTTAGATTTTTTCAAGCCAAAATTCAATATATTTTCCTCAGAAAGAAATTATTTGACGTTAAACTTTTTCATGAAAGTTTTCAAACTCAGGCAGGCAGGATGGGAGACAAAATTATAGACAAGTATAGGTTGTTTTTTAAAAGATTTGTGGTCTTAAAAAAGACCGTTTTGGGGTTCCAACAAGGGGAGAAATCTATTTGCTGCTGGTGTATTTGGTGACGGCTTTGGTTCCTTCTGAGACGGCGTGCTTGGCCAACTCTCCTGGAAGCAAGAGACGAACAGCAGTTTGGATCTCACGAGATGAGATGGTGGATTTCTTGTTTTGAAGAGCCAATCGTGAAGCTTCGGATGCGATTCTCTCGAAGATATCGTTGACGAAAGAGTTCATGATACTCATGGCTTTGGATGAAGCTCCAACATCGGGGTGGACTTGTTTCAAGACGTTGTAGATGTAGATGGTGTAAGATTCACGTCTCTTTCTCTTGCGTTTCTTGTCGCCAGTTCCTCCAATTTTGCCTCCTTTCTTTCCAGCTCTCTTCTCTCCTTTCTTGGCCACTTTTGGGGCTTGTTTTCCTCCTTTTGGTGCGTCAGACATGATGAATTTTGCGTAGAACTACTGCTTTGCAAAAATGCTAATCAGTGTTTTGAGACAAATCAAAATAAAAAACATTTCAATAAAAAAAAGGGATTCTACGGAATCCAAAAATGCGATTACGCGCTGTGATTGGTCGAGCCGGTTTCACTATTGTTTAATGGCGCAATCTGATTGGTTTAGAAAAGAGCGTTTATATCCCTTTTTCTGAACGTAAAAAAATAAGCTTTTTCTGTGGGAAGTAATTCAACTACAATTTTTGCTTCGAAAGTGTCTCTTCGTACGTGAATACTTTATCGAAAATCATCATGTCTGGACGTGGAAAAGGAGGAAAAGCCAAGACAAAGTCAAAGACCAGATCATTCAGAGCTGGATTACAATTTCCAGTTGGCAGAGTCCACCGATTCTTGAGAAAAGGACACTATGCTTCTCGAATTGGATCCGGAGCTCCAGTTTACTTGGCTGCTGTTTTGGAATACTTGTCTGCTGAAATCTTGGAGTTGGCTGGTAACGCTGCCCGTGACAACAAGAAACAAAGAATCATCCCAAGACATCTCCAATTGGCCGTCCGAAACGACGAAGAATTGAACAAGCTCTTGAGTGGAGTCACCATTGCCAATGGTGGTGTCTTGCCAAACATCAACGCTCTCTTGCTTCCCAAGAAGAACAAAGAATCAGCCAAGAAGAACTAAGTCTCTCTTCTGATGTTGGAACCCCAAAAACGGTCTTTTTTAAGACCACAAATCTCTTAAAAAACATTCCATACTTGTCTATATTTTTTGAACCTCTGGTTTCAAACACAACCCTAACCCTAGCTTCAAAATATAACCCTAGAGAACGTTATACTCTCTACTACTGTCATCCTATCCCCTGCAAGTGATCAGACCCCCAGAGATACCCTACCTAATGTCTACGTCCATACCACGATGAAAACACCCGTTCTCGTCCGATCACGGAAGTTAAGCATCGTCGGGCCGGGATAGTACTTGGATGGGGGACCGCCTGGGAACTCCCGGTGTCGTAGACTTTTCATGATTTCTTTTCTATCTGGGGTCGAATACTTTCATGAAAGGGGTCTAATCATCACTTCTGAGTTCGAGGCGAGGAGGGATAAATAATTTTTTGATGGGTGGGGCAAGAAGGCAGGGCAAGGGGTCGAACAGACAAGACCTGAGTTCGAGCCCCATCAGTGGAGAATTTTTTTTTTTTGATTCAATTTTTTTTAAAAGAAGGGGGCGAGCGCGGACGCAGGCCCCCACTACCAGAAATTGTACGGTCGAGTTACTACACTTGTAGCAATCGCAGAGGTCAGCCCAAGCGAAGTGCAATGCGAGGGCCTCACTCTGGAAGAAACCCCTCCTTGATCAGGCTTTACTTCCCCGTCAGGTAAGTATGAGTTTGAATGCGATTCGTTTCAGCCTAGGTGTCCCTTGGTATAACTTTCCTTGTGGTCTAAAGAAATCAGAAATGCAAATCGCATCCAAGGAAGGGATGAAGGATAGGGGGCTCATCCGGCCGGGTCAAATAACAAAATGCGCACGCATCGCTCGCGCATGAAGACATAACCACCAGGACTGTGGAGGAAGTTTTAAGTAGTAGTGAATTCAATTTTTATAAAAAATGGGCCGCGCTCGACTGTAGTGCAACGCCGAGGCAACCCGTGGTCAGGGTGAGGTAAACCTCGCTCCCTTGACCCGAAGCCAAAAATCAGATTAATATATGAGCCAACACTATGGAAGGCGTATCAGATATTAAACTGATAAGAACAGATACTTTTTTTTTTTTTTTTTTTTTTTTTTTTTTTTTTTTTTTTTATAAGTCATATATTTACAAAACAAGTAAAAATACAGCTCTTATGGTTTCTGAAGCGAGTTACCAAGTTAGACAAGACTTACCCAAGAAAAACCCAAAAAATTTTGCCCAAAGAAGACTATCACCAGAGTGGGAAAGAAGCACAATGCCCAAAACAAACCCACCTCAGCGATCATGGAAAGGCTAAGACCTGACCCAACAAAAAACACATGTCTACCTGAAAGACTGTCAGGAAACATGTTTACCCCCCATTCAAAAAAGACCAAAGAAAACTGCCTCAGTGCCCCAAAGTCGAGTCAAGTCTGGTACTCATTGCTAAAGAATAAATTAAATATTTATTTGAAGTATATTTCTCTATTATATCGCAAAATAGCCCAGTTTTCGAAGCTTGGCTCTTTGCAAGTTTTAGTTTGTTTGTATTGTTCCCAGCGATGTAATGCTAAGTTAATTAGAAAATCTACCTGTTCCCTTGCTGAATTTAAATTGATGAAACCTTCTGGGGCGTCATCGTTGTAACGACAGTACCCATCAACAAAATGTGTGTAGTTGGGGTCAGGTAGTTCTGTGTCATTTCGTAATTCTATATATCGAAGCATCAGAGTTGCCCACTCGTCAGTGTTAAGGAAGAACGACCAAGCTACATGTCCATAATTATAGTCTTTCCAGGATAGACCAAATTTCAAATGTGATTGTTTAGGGTCATGGCTATCGAAGTGTTCCTTCCTTTTTTTGACGTATTTTGAGAAATCGTTGTAAATGTTTTTACCTTTTTGGTCGGTGACAGTGAAAATTGCCTTTGATGGTGTTTTTCTTGATTCTCCAGATGATTTAGTTTGTTCTTGATTTTTGGTTCCGAACGGGGTTCGAACTGGGACCTCTGGATTAGAAGTCTGGTGCGCTGCCGATTGCGCCACTGATTCTTGGACTGGCTTGGTTGTTGTTTTGGACTTTTTCGGATTTGGTTGGCTGTGTCCCTCTTCTGGGGTCTTACGGATGACTTGAGTTGGATTAACTTCAATGTCCATTTGGACGATATTCGTTGTTGGTCTACTTGATTTGTTCAATGAATCAGCGTCCTGTTCTTCCTCGATGTCCATATCCAAATCGTGCAGCGAGACGATATCAGCGTATAGCAAACTCTCCTCCCTCCTCGTTTTAGGTGAGTAGTGCTTGTTGCTTTTACCGTTACTCTGTTCCTTCTGCTGATTGGATGCTTGGACACCAGAACTCTTCGCTTTATTCGGTGGTTGTTTGGTATCTTGGTATTTTGTTTTTTCTTCTCCACTTCTCTGGGGCTGAGAGGGAGGTAGGGGGGGTTGGTTTTGTGAAGGTTTTGTTGGTATCACACGTTTGATCATTTCGGCTTTGTCGAACTTTGTTGTGATATAGATTTTCTCTTTGAGGGCTTCGCTTGATGCCGAGATGTGATTTTGAAATTCTTTGTAGAAACGTTTGAAATGAATCTGCCAATTTCCATTTCGATAGCGGATGTTTCTGTAAGTTTTCGTTGTTGCAATTGTTTTGGTGACTTCTCCCCATGACTTGAAGATGTTAAACACGTCATTTTTGTCCAGTTCAATTGGGATTCCTTGTGCTGTCACCACAAGTGGAACTGATTCGACGGGATCGAAGAAACCTTTTGATAGCAGATGTTGTTTTGTTGCCAAACTTTTAAGATGAACGTAAGTGCGTTTCATTGATCTTGTAACAGCAATTATGTCCGATCCGTAACCACAATCGATTATCTTGTCGATGGCACTTTCGACGCTGATTTCTGACGAAACGTATACGGATAGCGCATGCAACTTCATTGTGGTGCAAGTTTGGAGAAATTTTGTTTTTGGAGAATCTTCTTCTTGGACGATCGAGTCTCGGCTCTCCAATCGGGCTTTTAAATTGGAATAACCAATAGCCGGGTTACGGACAGTCTCTTTGCTTAACAACTAAGAACAGATACTACACTTGATCTTAGCCATTAGGCCGAGAAGCGATACCGAGGATGGCTTTGCTTTTCAGCCAGGCTGCGAAGGAATGATAAAGACTTGTGGTTTCCTTTGCAGGGGGAGGGGGAGGGGTAGTCAGGTTTGAAATGGGATGGGTAATCACGTCCCCCAAGTAAGGGAGGATGGGAACTAGGGTTAGGGTTAGGGTCGGGTTCGGAATTTTATGTGGATGCCCGGCCCATACGCCTGCATCCACTCAGGATCGATCGATCCATGGCAAACAATCTATTAAGTAAGTGAGAATAGAAAAAATTTCAAAGCTTGGACATAAACCCTAACCCTAACCCTAACCCTAACCCTAACCCTAACCCTAACCCTAACCCTAACCAATTTTTGTCTATTTTGACTTTATTTTCAAACGGGAGCGAGTTGCTGGCTAGAAGGGTTCCCTATTTTCCCTGCTCAGTTCACTTTTTCATGTTCATAAAAAATTTTCAACCAGCCCAAAAACAAGAGCCTAGAGAACATTCGCCTACCCTGCCTGACCTAAGAATTGGAGAAAAATTTTTTTTTTCCTCTCCCAAAATATTTTCTTATTTTCTTTCCTACTCTTAGGGAAGGTTTACTTCATTCCAAAGGCTCCACACCCCTTTCTTGGGCTCAGGGTTAGTGTTAGCCCAAGTTCTGACATCCACAACAACCCCTCAAAACATAAAATTTTGCCGTGTTTTCCCATGTTGCCGCGCACCCGATTTCCTCAACCAAAAATAATGTCACCGAAAAACTGCTTATGGTGCCGAAAAGCAGAGGCCTTGGAGCAACTTTAACAAAAAGAATCAAGTCCGTAGCTATTTTTTTCGCAGAGTTATTTGCTTTTCAAGACGAAATTTCTTCGAAAAATCAATGAAATTTCCTCTTTTTTCTTTAATAACTTTTTTCCTACTCGACCGATTGCTTTCAAATTTTCACCCAACCTAGCCTAACTATTTCCCCGTCCAGAACAGTTTTTTATTTTGTTATACCTTTTCGGGAAAGCCCTTATTTTACACTTTGCCCGTCACCAACAAACACGATTTATAAAAAGGGATATAAATGCATTTTGAAAATTGCTTACTTTCGCGTCCGAAATCGGAAAAAATTCCATTCTAATAGAAAAAAACTGAAAATCGAGAATCAGTCTACGAAAAAGTTAGAAGTGTCTGAACTACTGAAATTTTTTACGTTCAAACTTGAAATTCATTGCAATCATGTCTGAAGCACAAAAGAAGAAAGCTGCACCAAAAAAGCCAGCTGAGCATCCAAAATACATCGACATGGTGTCTGCTGCAATCGTCGCTTTGAAAGAAAGAAGTGGATCTTCAAGACAAGCCATCCTCAAGTACATCCAAGCCAACTACAAAGTCGGAGACAATGCTTCTGTCCACCTCAAGATGGCTCTGAAGAGAGGTGTTATCAGCGGTGTCTTGTCTCAACCCAAAGGAACCGGTGCATCAGGATCTTTCAAAGTTGTAAAGAAGACCGAGCCAAAGAAGAAGGCTGCTCCCAAGAAGAAGCCCGCCGCTAAGAAACCAGCTGCTAAAAAGACCACCAAGAAAACCACCCCAAAGAAGAAGCCTGCTGCCAAGAAAGCCAAATCTACACCCAAGAAGAAGACCGCTGCCAAAAAGAAGCCAGCTTCTGCTGCTAAAAAACCAGCAGCCAAGAAAGCCACCAAGAAACCTGCAGCCAAGAAGCCAGCAGCAAAGAAACCAGCCAAGAAAACCCCAAAGAAGAGGACAACCAAGAAATAAATTGCACCCTACTTGCTTTGGAACTTCAAAACGGCTATTTTTATAGCCACAAATCTTTTAAAAAACAATTTATACTTGACTATATTCCCTTCAACCCTAACCCTAGATAGAAAAGTTTCCCAAAAAAAATTCTCGAACTTTTTAATTTTTTTTACAAGGCCATGTTGTTGCCTACTTTGGGATTTCTAATTTTGCTATAATTTTTCCATCCTACTCAGAGGCCTATTCATTTGAATTTTTCTGGGATTTTTTTGAGTCTCAGGGAGGGGAGTTATGTCATATTTGGGGGATTCATGATATACACAGTAAGATTTGTTTTTTAGGAGATGTGTGGCTATAAAAATAGCCGTTTTTTGGTCCACAATCAGGAAAGATCTAAGCACGTTCTCCACGGATTCTTCGGGCCAATTGGATGTCTTTTGGCATGATGGTGACACGTTTAGCATGGATGGCACACAAGTTGGTGTCTTCGAAGAGTCCGACGAGGTAAGCTTCAGATGCTTCTTGGAGAGCAGAGACGGCGGAGCTTTGGAAACGCAAGTCAGTCTTGAAGTCTTGAGCGATTTCACGGACCAAACGTTGGAAAGGTAACTTTCGGATGAGCAATTCAGTGGATTTTTGGTATCTTCTGATCTCACGGAGAGCGACGGTTCCTGGTCTGTATCTGTGTGGTTTCTTGACTCCACCGGTGGCTGGTGCACTCTTTCTTGCAGCTTTGGTAGCCAATTGTTTCGTGGGGCTTTGCCTCCAGTTGATTTACGAGCAGTTTGCTTTGTTCTAGCCATTTTTCTAGTAGAAGTGCTTGATTTGCTTGAATTCTCTAGCAAAAATCAAATTTGAATGAATTTTTTTAAGGCTTCCCGGTTTTCAGAATGTTTACATCGAAATCGCGTAATCTGATTGGTCGATGAAAGTGAAATCTGATTGGTTTAAAAAACAGCGTTTATATCCCTTTTTGAAAATCAACAAATCCGTGTTTGTTGGCGACGGGAAAAAGCTTATATCTCAGCCAATTTTAAATCTTTTTTCATGATTTTTTCTTTAAAAGACGTCTCATCTGCCCTGAAATCTTTCTGCCAAAGATCTTTTTGATAGCTTTTGTAGTTTCTGAGATATTCGCGAAAAACCGCCAAACTTCAAACTTTTTTGCAACTTTGTTTTTTTGATTTGAGTAATCTCGATTCTGATTGGTCGAAATAGGTGTTTCCACATACATCCGTACTTCGAAATTTTCTGATTTGGTAGAAAATAGAATTTTGGAAGTGCAAATTCAAACAGTTTCTGTATTCAGCTTACTGAACGTACATCGCAATAATGACTGGTAGAGGAAAAGGAGGAAAAGGATTGGGCAAAGGAGGTGCCAAACGTCACAGAAAGATCTTACGTGACAACATCCAAGGTATCACCAAACCAGCCATCCGTCGTCTTGCTCGTCGAGGTGGTGTCAAACGTATCTCTGGTTTGATCTACGAAGAGACCCGTGGTGTCTTGAAAGTTTTCTTGGAAAATGTCATCCGTGATGCTGTCACTTACACCGAGCACGCCAAAAGGAAGACTGTCACCGCCATGGACGTCGTCTACGCCTTGAAACGACAAGGACGTACTCTCTACGGATTCGGAGGTTAAGAAGTTTGACTTGGACTCAACAAATCGGCTATTTTTATAGCCACACATCTCATAAAAAACAAATCTTACTTTGTATATCTCAAGCTTTGAATTTTAATTCATAGCATACCCTGACCCTTTCCCTATCTACCCCTCCAAACAAAAAAATTATAACCCTTCCAAAAATCTTAGAATTGAAATTTTCCTAGCCATATTACAAGGGATTCTTTTCTTTTCAAAGACTTGCATTTTTCGAAAATTATTTGACGTTAAACAGAATTTTCTTCATGACTTTTCAATAGTCAGAGAAATTTCTCATGGATTTGTAGTCTACAATATTTGACGTTAGATTTTTTCAAGCCAAAATTCAATATATTTTCCTCAGAAAGAAATTATTTGACGTTAAACTTTTTTCATGAAAGTTTTCAAACTCAGGCAGGCAGGATGGGAGACAAAATATAGACAAGTATAGGTTGTTTTTTAAAAGATTTGTGGTCTTAAAAAAGACCGTTTTGGGGTTCCACAAGGGGAGAAATCTATTTGCTGCTGGTGTATTTGGTGACGGCTTTGGTTCCTTCTGAGACGGCGTGCTTGGCCAACTCTCCTGGAAGCAAGAGACGAACAGCAGTTTGGATCTCACGAGATGAGATGGTGGATTTCTTGTTTTGAAGAGCCAATCGTGAAGCTTCGGATGCGATTCTCTCGAAGATATCGTTGACGAAAGAGTTCATGATACTCATGGCTTTGGATGAAGCTCCAACATCGGGGTGGACTTGTTTCAAGACGTTGTAGATGTAGATGGTGTAAGATTCACGTCTCTTTCTCTTGCGTTTCTTGTCGCCATTCCTCCAATTTTGCCTCCTTTCTTTCCAGCTCTCTTCTCTCCTTTCTTGGCCACTTTTGGGGCTTGTTTTCCTCCTTTTGGTGCGTCAGACATGATGAATTTTGCGTAGAACTACTGCTTTGCAAAAATGCTAATCAGTGTTTTGAGACAAATCAAAATAAAAAACATTTCAATAAAAAAAGGGATTCTACGGAATCCAAAAATGCGATTACGCGCTGTGATTGGTCGAGCCGGTTTCACTATTGTTTATGGCGCAATCTGATTGGTTTAGAAAAGAGCGTTTATATCCCTTTTCTGAACGTAAAAAAATAAGCTTTTCTGTGGGAAGTAATTCAACTACAATTTTTGCTTCGAAAGTGTCTCTTCGTACGTGAATACTTTATCGAAAATCATCATGTCTGGACGTGGAAAAGGAGGAAAAGCCAAGACAAAGTCAAAGACCAGATCATTCAGAGCTGGATTACAATTTCCAGTTGGCAGAGTCCACCGATTCTTGAGAAAAGGACACTATGCTTCTCGAATTGGATCCGGAGCTCCAGTTTACTTGGCTGCTGTTTTGGAATACTTGTCTGCTGAAATCTTGGAGTTGGCTGGTAACGCTGCCCGTGACAACAAGAAACAAAGAATCATCCCAAGACATCTCCAATTGGCCGTCCGAAACGACGAAGAATTGAACAAGCTCTTGAGTGGAGTCACCATTGCCAATGGTGGTGTCTTGCCAAACATCAACGCTCTCTTGCTCCCAAGAAGAACAAAGAATCAGCCAAGAAGAACTAAGTCTCTCTTCTGATGTTGGAACCCCAAAAACGGTCTTTTTTAAGACCACAAATCTCTTAAAAAACATTCCATACTTGTCTATATTTTTTTGAACCTCTGGTTTCAAACACAACCCTAACCCTAGCTTCAAAATATAACCCTAGAGAACGTTATACTCTCTACTACTGTCATCCTATCCCTGCAAGTGATCAGACCCCCAGAGATACCCTACCTAATGTCTACGTCCATACCACGATGAAAACACCCGTTCTCGTCCGATCACGGAAGTTAAGCATCGTCGGGCCGGGATAGTACTTGGATGGGGGACCGCCTGGGAACTCCCGGTGTCGTAGACTTTTCATGATTTCTTTTCTATCTGGGGTCGAATACTTTCATGAAGGGGTCTAATCATCACTTCTGAGTTCGAGGCGAGGAGGATAAATATTTTTTGATGGGTGGGCAAGAAGGCAGGGCAAGGGGTCGAACAGACAAGACCTGAGTTCGAGCCCCATCAGTGGAGAATTTTTTTTTTTTTGATTCAATTTTTTTTAAAAGAAGGGGGCGAGCGCGGACGCAGGCCCCCACTACCAGAAATTGTACGGTCGAGTTACTACACTTGTAGCAATCGCAGAGGTCAGCCCAGCGAAGTGCAATGCGAGGGCCTCACTCTGGAAGAAACCCCTCCTTGATCAGGCTTTACTTCCCCGTCAGGTAAGTATGAGTTTGAATGCGATTCGTTTCAGCCTAGGTGTCCCTTGGTATAACTTTCCTTGTGTCTAAAGAAATCAGAAATGCAAATCGCATCCAAGGAAGGGATGAAGGATAGGGGGCTCATCCGGCGGGTCAAATAACAAAATGCGCACGCATCGCTCGCGCATGAAGACATAACCACCAGGACTGTGGAGGAAGTTTTAAGTAGTAGTGAATTCAATTTTTATAAAAAATGGGCCGCGCTCGACTGTAGTGCAACGCCGAGGCAACCCGTGGTCAGGGTGAGGTAAACCTCGCTCCCTTGACCCGAAGCCAAAATCAGATTAATATATGAGCCAACACTATGGAAGGCGTATCAGATATAAACTGATAAGAACAGATCCTTTTTTTTTTTTTTTTTTTTTTTATAAACTATGCTATTTACATAACAAGTAAAAAATGTTTTCACGTATTCTAAGGGACAAGATGGTTGCCATAGGCTTATTTGGTGCAGCCCTATAATACAAGGGACTGTGATCACCGCATAAAAAAGGGTCCCAAAGAAAGAAATTAATCTTCTCCGTATTGTTTTTTGTATTCTTCAATTGCTTGTTTTGCTTGTTTTTCTCTGAGTGAGTTGTTGTAGAAAAACTGTGTCCTTGTCCGCCAAAATTCCCAAAGTTCTCGGTTGGGCGTCCATTTGAAGGATGTCTCCTTCATGGAGTGTTGGCGGATGCAGGCAGTTCTTACAAGTTTTTCTATTCGTTCATCGAGATCGTCTATTACTTCTTCAAATTCTGGGTTTGGATGGTTTTTGTCCAGAATGTTTAGTTCTTGTTTTAGAAAAGTTAGGTAGGTGGTATATTCGTCTTCCTCGCCTGGGTATTCTACTTCGAAGTCACAGGCTACCATTTCGAGATCCAGTCTTTTGTGATCAAGCAGTTTCATGAGTGTCATCCATTCCCATTTACTGAGCATGTATAGCCAGCCGACATCTCCGAAAATGTACTCGTATCCATCCATGGTGGGTCTCCAGTTTCTCATTGAGTATGGAGTTTTGGTGTTTGTGTAGTATTGGCGGCGTTTCTTTACGTATTCTGTAAAGTTAACACGGATTGATTTGTGACTACATTGTGTAAGTGGAGTCGTTTTCTTTGCTTGCACCCTTGGACAGTGTTGGATTATATAGTCTTTTAATGGAATTTTTGGTAGTGCCGAGTTTTCGTCGGGTTTAGTGTTGTCAATGGTGTCGATTTCCATAGCGCCATTGGACGAGGAATCGTCGTCGGATAGGATTTCTCCATCAGATGACAGGACCAGGTCCTCGGCCGACTTTTCTTGTTGGATTGGTTTTTGGACCTCCTCTTGTGTTGGTTGTTGGGTTTCTTTTGGTTTTTGTGTTGGTTGTTGGGTTTCTTTGGGTTTTGTTGTGTTTTTGGTTTTTAGGGGTTTGTTTTTTAACTTCCTCTTTTCGTACAAGTCTGCCCATATCTGCATCGTTGTACGCGAGGGTAATTTTGGTGGGGTTATCTCCAGGTAGAGTTATTGTGTATTTGTGGGATAGAGCTTTGCTTAGGTCTGAGAAGACGATTTGCCAGTTTCCGTTTCTGTACTTGATGGTTTTGTACGTCTTTTTGATAGGTTGAATTTTGTGAACGTGCCCCATTGGCTGGCTATTGAGGTCACGTGGTTTTTGATCGTATTCCACAGGAATTCCTTGCACCGTCACCACAAGTGAAGTGGTTCTTGTGCTGTCTTGAAATTCTGTGCGTGTTTTGAGAAGGAGATTTTTAGCGGCTAGAGTTTCCAAATGAATGTACACTCTCTTCAGCGAAGTTGTCACAGCAACGACTTGTTCTTGAAGACCGATGTTGATGATGGTATCCAATGCCTTCTCGATTGTCCATTCGGGTCTTGGGAGATGAACAGTCTTTTCGTTGAATCGCATAATAATCAGTTGTGGTGCACTGCAGATGATCGAGTCTCGGGCTCTCCAATCGGACTTTTAAATTGGATTAACCAATAGCCGGGTTACGGACAGTCTCGCTTTCCCAACAGATAAGAACAGATACTACACTTGATCTTAGCCATTAGGCCGAGAAGCGATACCGAGGATGGCTTTGCTTTTCAGCCAGGCTGCGAAGGAATGATAAAGACTTGTGGTTTCCTTTGCAGGGGGAGGGGGAGGGGTAGTCAGGTTTGAAATGGGATGGGTAATCACGTCCCCCAAGTAAGGGAGGATGGGAACTAGGGTTAGGGTTAGGGTTCGGGTTCGGAATTTTATGTGGATGCCCGGCCCATACGCCTGCATCCACTCAGGATCGATCGATCCATGGCAAACAATCTATTAAGTAAGTGAGAATAGAAAAAATTTCAAAGCTTGGACATAACAAGTAAAAATATAAATTGATGTTTAAGTTGTTATTGATTTCTAAAGCTGAGTTACCATTCTAGACCTGACTTTCCTAAGAAAAAACCCTAATATACAAGACTACCACCAGAGACTCGAGGAGACGCAATGCTACAACAGAACCAGCGATCGTGGAAGAGCTACCGCCCAACCCAAAGAAAAATACACCATACAAGAGACTATCTTGTAGAAGTGTTTACCCCCCTCAAAAAACCAAAGAAAACGAAGACCTCAGTGCCCCAGGCAGGTCCTGTCTGGTACTCGTGTAGCTATAGAAATATTTAGGCAATTCATCCGAAATAAAGACCTTTATTCCAACGCCAAATTGCCCAATTTTTATCACTTGGGAATGGTTTGTTTATCAAAGACTCTGTCTCTGTGAATTCTGTCCAACGTGATACAACAACATTGATAAAATGTTCTATTTGTGCTTCGCATTTGTAGCTTCTAAAGTCTGATGGAGCATAATTATCACAATAATGTATGTAACCATCAGCGAAGAGACTATAGTTTAACTCTTGAAATTTAGTGTCTTGTCTCATTATATTTAATCGAAACATCATTGCTGCCCATTCATGTTCATCAAGAAAGAAAGACCAAGCAATATGGCCATAAAAGTATTTAGTCTCCAAAGCTTCACTAACCTTTGTGACGGTGTTAGATGGTCCTTGAAGGAAGTACTTTGATCTTGTTGAAATGAATTTGTTAAAGTTATTTTCCGGTGAATTCTTTTTGTAGTTTGCGATGGTTGCGAATTTGTTTCCTTCTCTTGATTTGAATGGTGTCTTTGATTCTCCAGTCGTTTTTGTTTTTGTTGATGTTTTGGTTCCGAACGGGGTTCGAACTGCGACCTCTGGATTAGAAGTCTGGTGCGCTGCCGATTGCGCCACTGATACTTGGGTTGAGTTGGTTTCTGTTTTGGATTTCTTTGGACTTTTATCTTGGACGTGTCCCTCTACTGGGGTTTTACGGGTTATTTGAGTTGGGTTAACCTCAAAATCCATTGGAGCCTCCACCAGCTGTCGGTTTCCATGGTTTATGTAGGTTTTCATTGGTTTCTTTAGACTGTTATCCTGGCGATTGGTTTCCGGTTTGGTACCAACCTCTAAGTCCGAGTCTAATGAATCAACGTCCATGTGTGAGTTGGCTTCCTTGGCAGCTCCTGAATACGATGGCATGTGTCCTTGTCTCACATCCGGTGTTTCTGAAGCTGGTTGTCGCGATGCCTGCTCATGGTGCGTTGGGTTCGTTGGTTGCTTGGGATATTCGGTTTTTGTTTTTGTTTTTTCTTCTCCACTGCTCTGGGGCTGAGAGGGAGGAGGGGGATTGGTTTTTGTAGGTCTTGTCGGTACAACACGTTTGATCATTTCGGCTTTGTCGAACGCTGTTGTGATGTAGATTTTTTCGTTGAGGGCAGAACTTTTTGCTGAGATGTGATTCGGAAGCTCTTTGAAGAAACGCTTGAAATGAATTTGCCAATTGCCATTTCTGTAGCGGATGTTTCTGTAGATTTTTGTTGTTGCTATTGTCTTGGTTACTTCTCCCCAAGCTGAAAAGATGTCGAATACGTCATTCTTTGTTAGCTCGATCGGAATTCCTTGTGCCGTCACCACAAGTGGAATTGATTCGACGGGATCGAAGAAACCTTTTGTTAATAGATGTTGTTTTGTTGCCAAACTTTTCAGATGAAACGTAAGTGCGTTGAGTGATCTTGTAACAGCATTTATGTCCGATCCGTAACCACAATCGATTATCTTGTCGATGGCACTTTCGACGCTGATTTCTGACGAAACGTATACGGATAGCGCATGCAACTTCATTGTGGTGCAAGTTTGGTGAAATTTTGTTTTTGGAGAATCTTCTTCTTGGACGATCGAGTCTCGGCTCTCCAATCGGCTTTTAAATTGGAATAACCAATAGCCGGGTTACGGACAGTCTCTTTGCTTAAAAACTAAGAACAGATACTACACTTGATCTTAGCCATTAGGCCGAGAAGCGATACCGAGGATGGCTTTGCTTTTCAGCCAGGCTGGGAAGGAATGATAAAGACTTGTGGTTTCCTTTGCAGGGCAGGGGGAGGGGGTAGTCAGATTTGAAATAGGAGGGAGGGGTAATCACGTCCCCCAAGGAGGATGGGAACTAGGGTTAGGGTTAGGGTTAGGAATTTTAGGTGTGCTTCCTCGCTTCCTACCGGTAGATTGGCCGGCCCATAGGCCTGTATCCACTCAGGATCGATCGATCGATCGATGGGAAACAATCAATAATGTAAGTGAGAATAGAAAAAATTTCAAAGCTTGGACCCTAACCCTAACCCTAACCCTAACCCTAACCCTAACCCTAACCCTAACCCTAACCAATTTTTATCTATTTTGACTTTATTTTCCAAACGGGAGCGAGTTGCTGGCTAGAAGGGTTCCCTATTTTCCCTGCTCAGTTCACTTTTTCATGTTCATAAAAAATTTTCAACCAGCCCAAAAACAAGAGCCTAGAGAACATTCGCCTACCCTGCCTGACCTAAGAATTGGAGAAAAAATTTTTTTTTCCTCTCCCAAAAATATTTTCTTATTTCTTTCCTACTCTTAGGGAAGGTTTTACTTCATTCCAAAGGCTCCACACCCTTCTTTCTTTGGCTCAGGTAGTGTTAGCCCAAGTTCTGAATCCACAACAACCCCTCAAAANCCTAACCCTAACCCTAACCCTAACCCTAACCCTAACCCTAACCCTAACCCTAACCCTAACCCTAACCCTAACCCTAACCCTAACCCTAACCCTAACCCTAACCCTAACCCTAACCCTAACCCTAACCCTAACCCTAACCCTAATTATCTTTCGGACCCTCAAATGCGATACAATGCCTTTTTCGTCCATTCAAGTTTTCCCTTATAACAAAGTAGTTATTACATCGCAAACTTTGACATGACATATCAGATTGTATAAAACATATTTAAAGTTAATTTTTGGAAATTATATTCATTATTTATGGCCAATTAATATTCCGATAGACAAAAATCGTAATTATTTGTAATTTCTAAGATAGTCCTTCTTAAATGCCCTAGAACTGCCTTTTTTACATTTCTTAAAATTTTAAAAAGGGGATCGCTTTTATTCAAAATTTTCATAAGTTCTTCTTTTCCTTTTTCATCAAGATCAGATGTAGTTGTTGCAATCAATCCTATAAGAGCATTATTGTCTCACAATTTTTCTTTGTTCTACTTTTACAACATAGTGGTTCTACAAAAATTTCATAAAATTTAGGGTTTCCCTGTGTATTTTGAAACCACGATATAATTCCTACTTTTTTCTTCCCTGCTTTTTAAGGGTTTGTCTAAAATGAGCGAGACCAAACCTACTGCTGCTATATAATGACTACTTTTACGATTTTGCGCCCACAACCATCTATATAATGACTACTTTTGCAATGTTATGCCTATTGACTGCTATATAATGACTATTTATGCGATACCATGCTATACAATAACTTATTTGCAATCATATGCCTAAATAGGCAAATAAAACAAATTGTAACTTTGTAACCCTGTAACCTTGTAACCCTGTACCTTGTAACCCTGTAACCTTGTAACCCTGTACCTTGTAACCCTGTAACCTTGTAACCCTGTAACCCTGTAACCCTGTAACCCTGTAACCCTGTAACACTGTAACCCTGTAACCCTGTAACCATGTAACCCTGTAACCCGGTATCCCTGTAACCCTGTAACACTGTAACCATGTAACCTTGTAACCCTGTAACCTTGTAACCCTACAACCCTGTAACGTTTGTCCCTGTAACCCTCTAACCCTGTACCCTTGTAACCATGTAACATTGTAACCATGTAACTTTGTAACCTTGTAACCCTGTAACCCTGTAACCCTGTAACCCTGTAACCCGGTATCGCTGTAACCCTGTAACCTTGTAACCTTGTAACCTTGTAACCCTGTAACCTTGTAACCCTGTAACCCTGTAACCCTATAACCCTGTACCCTTGTAAACCTGTAACATTGTAGCCCTGCAACCTTGTAACCCTGTAATCTGGTAACCGTCTAAACCTAAAACCCTGTAACCTTGTAACCCTGTAACCTTGTAACCCTCTAAACATAAAACCCTGTAACCTTGTAACCCTGTAACCTTGTAACCTTGTAACTTTGTAACCCTGTAACTTTGTAACCCTGTAACCCTGTCACCTTGTAACCATGTAACCCTGTGAACTTGTAATCCTGTAACCCTGTAACCTTGTAAACCTGAAATCCTGTAACCCTGTAACCTTGTAACGTTGCAACCCTGTAACCCTGTCACCTTGTAACCCTGTCACCTTGTAACCCTGTCACCTTGTAACCCTGTAACCTTGTAACCCTGTAACCTTGTAACCCTGTAACCATGTAGATTGAGGTTGTAGATACTTTGGAAAGTGTTGTTATAGTTCAACTCGGGACTTCGGGACCTCGGGACTTGGGGGCGTAGATACTTTGGAGAGTGTTGGCGCATTTCAACTCGAGACTTCGGGACCTCGGGACTTGGGGGGAGTTGATACTTTGGAGAGAGTTGGCATAGTTCAACTCGGGACTTAGGGACCTCGGGACCTGCGGTTATAGATACTTTGGAGAGTGTTGTTATAGTTCAACTGGGGACTTTGGAACCTTGGGACCTTGGGGTGTAGATAGTTTTGACAGTGTTGGCATAATTCAACTCGGAGCCTTTAGACTTTGGGGCGTAAATACTTTCGAGTGTGTTGGCACAGCTCAACTTAGGACTTCGGACCTGGGGTTGTAGATACTTTGGAGAGTGTTGGCACAGTTAAACTCGGGACTTCGGACCATGGGTTGTAGATACTTTGGAGAGTGTTGGCCCAGTTCAACTCGGGACTTCGGACTCGGGGTTGTAGATACTTTGGAGAGTGTTCGCACAGTTCAACTCGGGACTTTGGACCTGGGGTTGTAGATACTTTAGAGAGTGTTGGCACAGCTCAGATCGGGACTTCAGGACCTTGGGACCTGGGGTTGTAGATACTTTGGAGAGTGTTGGCACAGATCAACTCGGGACTTCGGGACCTCGAGACCTGGGGTTGTAGATACTTTGGAGAGTGTTGTTATTGTTCAACTCGGGACTTCTGGACTTTGGGACCTCGGGACTTGGGTTGTAGATACTTTTGAGAGTGTTGGCACAGTTCAACGCGGGACTTCGGACTTGGGGTTGTAGATACTTTGGAGAGTGTTGGCACAGTTCACCTCGAGACTTTGGGACCTCGGGACCTGGGGTTATAGATACTTTGGAGAGTGTTGGCACAGTTCACCTCGAGACTTCAGGACCTCGGGACCTGGGCTTAAAGATACTTTGGAGAGTGTTGGCACAGCTCAACTCGGGACTTCGGCACCTTGGGACCTGGGGTTGTAGATACTTTGGAGAGTGTTGTTATAGTTCAACTCAGGACTTCGAGACCTCTGAACCTGGGGGGGGGTGAAGATAGTTTCGACAGTGTTGGCATAATTCAACTCGGGACATCGGGAATTCGGGACCTCGGGACTTAGGGGCGTAGATACTTTGGAGTGTTGGCACAGTTCAGCTCGGGACTTCGGGACCTCGGGACCTCGGGTTGTAGATACTTCGAAAAGTGTTGGCACAGTTCAATTCGGAACTTCGGACCTGGGGTTGTAGATACTTTGGAGAGTGTTGGCACAGTTCTATTCGGGACTTCGGACTTGGGGTTGTAGATACTTTGGAGAGTGTTGGCACAGTTCACCTCGAGACTTCGGGACCTCGGGACCTGGGGTTAAAGATACTTTGGAGAGTGTTGGCACAGTTCAACTCGGGACTTCGGGACCTGGGGTTGTATATACTTTGGAGACTGTTGTTATAGTTCAACTCGGGACTTCGAGACCTCGGGACCTGGGGGTGTAGATAGTTTTGACAGTGTTAGTATAATTTAACTCAGGACTTCGGGAACTCGGGACTTGGGGGCCTAGATACTTTGGAGAGTGTTGGCGCAGTTCAACTCGGGACTTCGGGACCTCGGGACTTGAGGGAGTTGATACTTTGGAGAGAGTTGGCATAGTTCAACTCGGGACTTCGAAACATCTGAACCTGGGGGTGTAGATAGTTTCGACAGTGTTGGCATTATTCAACTCGGGACCTCGGGAATTCGGGACCTCGGGACTTGGAGGCGTAGATACTTTGGAGTGTTGGCACAGTTCAGCACGGGACTTTGGGACCTCAGGACCTGGGGTTGTAGATACTTCGGAGAGGGTTGGCACAGTTCAACTCGGGACATCGGACCTGGGGTTGTAGATACTTTGGAGAGTGTTGGCACAGTTCAACTCGGGACTTGGGGACCTCGGGACCTTGGGTTGTAGATACTTTTGAGAGTGTTGGCACAGTTCTATTCGGGACTTTGGACTTGGGGTTGTAGACACTTTTGAGAGTGTTGGCACAGTTCACCTCGAGACTTCGGGACCTCGGGACCTGGGGTTAAAGATACTTTGGAGAGTGTTGGGACAGTTCAACTGGGGACTTCGGGACCTTGGGTTATATATACGTTGGAGACTGTTGTTATAGTTCAACTCGTGACTTCGAGACCTCGGGACCTGGGGATTTAGATAGTTTTGACAGTGTTAGTATAATTCAACTTGGGACTTCGGGACCTCGGGACTTGGGGGCGTAGATACTTTGGAGAGTGTTGGCGCATTTCAACTCGGGACTTGGGACCTCGGGACTTGGGGGAGTTGATACTTTGGAGAGAAATGGCATAGTTCAACTCGGGACTTCGGGACCTCTGAACCTGGGGGTGTAGATAGTTTTAACAGTGTTGGCATAATTCAATTAGAAACTTCGGGACTTCGGGACCTCGAGACTTGGGGGCGTAGATACTTTTAAGTATTGGCGCAGTTCATCTAGGGACTTCGGAACCACGGCACCTGGGGTTGTAGATACTTTGGAGAGTGTTGTTATAGTTCAACTGGGGACTTCGGGACCTCGGGACCTGGGGGTGTAGATAGTTTTGACAGTGTTGGCATAATTCAACTCGGAACGTCGGGACTTGGGGGCGTAAATACTTTGGAGAGTGTTGGCACTGTTCAACTTTGGACTTCGGAACCTTGGGACCTGGGGTTGTAGATAATTTGGATAGTGTTGTTATAGTTCAACTCGGGACTTCGGAACTTCTGAACCTGGGGGTGTAGATAGTTTTAACAGTGTTGGCATAATTCAATTAGAAACTTCGGGACTTCGGGACCTCGAGACTTGGGGGCGTAGATACTTTGAAGTGTTGGCGCAGTTCAACTAGGGACTTCGGAACCTCGGCACCTGGGGTTGTAGATACTTTGGAGAGTGTTGGCACAGTTCAACTTGGGACTTCAGCACCTTGGGATCTGGGGTTGTAGATACTTTGGACAGTGTTGGCCCAGTTCAACTCGGGACTTCGGACCTTGGGTTGTAGATACTTTGGAGAGTGTTGGCACAGTTCAACTCGAGACTTCGGGACCTCGGGACCTGGGGTTGTAGATACTTTGGAGAGTGTTGGCACAGTTCAACTCGGGACTTCGGGACCTGGGGTTGTATATACTTTGAAGACTGTTGTTATAGTTCAACTCGGGACTTCGAGACCTCGGGACCTTGGGGTGTAGATATTTTTGACAGTGTTAGTATAATTTAACTCGGGACTTCGGGACCTCGGGACTTGGGGAAGTAAATACTTTTGAGTGTGTTAGCACAGATCTACTCGGGACTTTGGGACCTCGGGCCCTGGGGTTGTAGATACTTTAGAGAGTGTTGTTATAGTTCAACTAGGTCAACTCGGAACCTCGAGACTCGGGGGCGTAAATACTTTGGAGAGTGTTGGCACAGTTCAACTTGGGACTTCAGCACCTTGGGATCTGGGGTTGTAGATACTTTGGACAGTGTTGGCCCAGTTCAACTCGGGACTTCGGACCTTGGGTTGTAGATACTTTGGAGAGTGTTGGCACAGTTCAACTCGAGACTTCGGGACCTCGGGACCTGGGGTTGTAGATACTTTGGAGAGTGTTGGCACAGTTCAACTCGGGACTTCGGGACCTTGGGGCGTAGATACTTTGGGGTGTTGGCACAGTTCAACTCGGGACTTCGAGACCTCGGGACCTTGGGGTGTAGATAGTTTTGACAGTGTTAGTATAATTTAACTCGGGACTTCAGGACCTCGGGACTTGGGGGCGTAGATACTTTGGAGAGTGTTGGCACAGTTCAACTTGGGACTTCAGCACCTTGGGATCTGGGGTTGTAGATACTTTGGACAGTGTTGGCCCAGTTCAACTCGGGACTTCGGACCTTGGGTTGTAGATACTTTGGAGAGTGTTGGCACAGTTCAACTCGAGACTTCGGGACCTCGGGACCTGGGGTTGTAGATACTTTGGAGAGTGTTGGCACAGTTCAACTCGGGACTTCGGGACCTGGGGTTGTATATACTTTGAAGACTGTTGTTATAGTTCAACTCGGGACTTCGAGACCTCGGGACCTTGGGGTGTAGATATTTTTGACAGTGTTAGTATAATTTAACTCGGGACTTCAGGACCTCGGGACTTGGCGGCGTAGATACTTTTGAGAGTGTTGGCGCAGTTCAACTCGGGACTTCGGGACCTCGGGACTTGGGGAAGTAAATACTTTTGAGTGTGTTAGCACAGATCTACTCGGGACTTTGGGACCTCGGGCCCTGGGGTTGTAGATACTTTAGAGAGTGTTGTTATAGTTCAACTAGGTCAACTCGGAACCTCGAGACTCGGGGGCGTAAATACTTTGGAGAGTGTTGGCACAGTTCAACTTGGGACTTCAGCACCTTGGGATCTGGGGTTGTAGATACTTTGGACAGTGTTGGCCCAGTTCAACTCGGGACTTCGGACCTTGGGTTGTAGATACTTTGGAGAGTGTTGGCACAGTTCAACTCGAGACTTCGGGACCTCGGGACCTGGGGTTGTAGATACTTTGGAGAGTGTTGGCACAGTTCAACTCGGGACTTCGGGACCTGGGGGCGTAGATACTTTGGAGTATTGGCACAGTTCAACTCGGGACTTCGAGACCTCGGGACCTTGGGGTGTAGATATTTTTGACAGTGTTAGTATAATTTAACTCGGGACTTCAGGACCTCGGGACTTGGCGGCGTAGATACTTTGGAGAGTGTTGGCGCAGTTCAACTCGGGACTTCGGGACCTCGGGACTTGGGGAAGTAAATACTTTTGAGTGTGTTAGCACAGATCTACTCGGGACTTTGGGACCTCGGGCCCTGGGGTTGTAGATACTTTAGAGAGTGTTGTTATAGTTCAACTAGGTCAACTCGGAACCTCGAGACTCGGGGCGTAAATACTTTGGAGAGTGTTGGCACAGTTCAACTTGGGACTTCAGCACCTTGGGATCTGGGGTTGTAGATACTTTGGACAGTGTTGGCCCAGTTCAACTCGGGACTTCGGACCTTGGGTTGTAGATACTTTGGAGAGTGTTGGCACAGTTCAACTCGAGACTTCGGGACCTCGGGACCTGGGGTTGTAGATACTTTGGAGAGTGTTGGCACAGTTCAACTCGGGACTTCGGGACCTGGGGGCGTAGATACTTTGGAGTGTTGGCACAGTTCAACTCGGGACTTCGAGACCTCGGGACCTTGGGGTGTAGATAGTTTTGACAGTGTTGGCATAATTCAACTCGGAACCTCGAGACTTTGGGGCGTAAATACTTTGGAGAGTGTTGGCACAGCTCAACTCGGGACTTTGGCACCTTGGGACCTGGGGTTGTAACTACTTTGGAGAGTGTTGTTATAGTTCAACTCGGGACTTCGAAACGTCTGAACCTTGGGGTGTAGATAGTTTCGACAGTGTTGGCATAATTAAACTCGGGACTTAGGGAATTTGGGACCTCGGGACTTGGGGGCGTATATACTTTGGATTGTTGGCACAGTTCAACTCGGGACTTCGAGACCTCTGAACCTGGGGGTGAAGATAGTTTCGACAGTGTTGGCATAATTCAACTCGGGACCTCGGGAATTCGGGACCTCGGGACTTGGGGGCGTAGATACTTTGGAGTGTTGGCACAGTTCAGCTCTGGATTTCGGGACCTCAGGACCTGGGGTTGTAGATACTTCAGAGAGGGTTGGCACAGTTCAACTCGGGACTTCGGACCTGGGGTTGTAGATACTTTGGAGAGTGTTGGCACAGTTCAACTCGGGACTTGGGGACCTGGGGACCTTGGGTTGTAGATACTTTTGAGAGTGTTGGCACAGTTCTATTCGGGACTTTGGACTTGGGGTTGTAGATACTTTTGAGAGTGTTGGCACAGTTCACCTCGAGACTTCGGAACCTCGGGACATGGGGTTAAAGATACTTTGGAGAGTGTTGGCACAGTTCAACTCGGGAATTCGGGACCTTGGGTTATATATACTTTGGAGACTGTTGTTATAGTTCAACTCGGGACTTCGAGACCTCGGAACCTGGGGATTTAGATAGTTTTGACAGTGTTAGTATGATTCAACTTGGGACTTCGGGACCTCGGGACTTGGGGGTGTAGATAGTTTTGACAGTGTTGGCATAATTCAACTCGGAACGTCGGGACTTGGGGGCGTAAATACTTTGGAGAGTGTTGGCACTGTTCAACTTTGGACTTCGGAACCTTGGGACCTGGGGTTGTAGATAATTTGGATAGTGTTGTTATAGTTCAACTCGGGACTTCGGAACTTCTGAACCTGGGGGTGTAGATAGTTTTAACAGTGTTGGCATAATTCAATTAGAAACTTCGGGACTTCGGGACCTCGAGACTTGGGGGCGTAGATACTTTGAAGTGTTGGCGCAGTTCAACTAGGGACTTCGGAACCTCGGCACCTGGGGTTGTAGATACTTTGGAGAGTGTTGGCACAGTTCAACTTGGGACTTCAGCACCTTGGGATCTGGGGTTGTAGATACTTTGGACAGTGTTGGCCCAGTTCAACTCGGGACTTCGGACCTTGGGTTGTAGATACTTTGGAGAGTGTTGGCACAGTTCAACTCGAGACTTCGGGACCTCGGGACCTGGGGTTGTAGATACTTTGGAGAGTGTTGGCACAGTTCAACTCGGGACTTCGGGACCTTGGGGCGTAGATACTTTGGGGTGTTGGCACAGTTCAACTCGGGACTTCGAGACCTCGGTACCTTGGGGTGTAGATAGTTTTGACAGTGTTAGTATAATTTAACTCGGGACTTCAGGACCTCGGGACTTGGGGGCGTAGATACTTTGGAGAGTGTTGGCACAGTTGAACTTGGGACTTCAGCACCTTGGGATCTGGGGTTGTAGATACTTTGGACAGTGTTGGCCCAGTTCAACTCGGGACTTCGGACCTTGGGTTGTAGATACTTTGGAGAGTGTTGGCACAGTTCAACTCGAGACTTCGGGACCTCGGGACCTGGGGTTGTAGATACTTTGAAGAGTGTTGGCACAGTTCAACTCGGGACTTCGGGACCTGGGTTTGTATATACTTTGAAGACTGTTGTTATAGTTCAACTCGGGACTTCGAGACCTCGGGACCTTGGGGTGTAGATATTTTTGACAGTGTTAGTATAATTTAACTCGGGACTTCAGGACCTCGGGACTTGGCGGCGTAGATACTTTTGAGAGTGTTGGCGCAGTTCAACTCGGGACTTCGGGACCTCGGGACTTGGGGAAGTAAATACTTTTGAGTGTGTTAGCACAGATCTACTCGGGACTTTGGGACCTCGGGCCCTGGGGTTGTAGATACTTTAGAGAGTGTTGTTATAGTTCAACTAGGTCAACTCGGAACCTCGAGACTCGGGGGCGTAAATACTTTGGAGAGTGTTGGCACAGTTCAACTTGGGACTTCAGCACCTTGGGATCTGGGGTTGTAGATACTTTGGACAGTGTTGGCCCAGTTCAACTCGGGACTTCGGACCTTGGGTTGTAGATACTTTGGAGAGTGTTGGCACAGTTCAACTCGAGACTTCGGGACCTCGGGACCTGGGGTTGTAGATACTTTGGAGAGTGTTGGCACAGTTCAACTCGGGACTTCGGGACCTGGGGGCGTAGATACTTTGGAGTATTGGCACAGTTCAACTCGGGACTTCGAGACCTCGGGACCTTGGGGTGTAGATATTTTTGACAGTGTTAGTATAATTTAACTCGGGACTTCAGGACCTCGGGACTTGGCGGCGTAGATACTTTGGAGAGTGTTGGCGCAGTTCAACTCGGGACTTCGGGACCTCGGGACTTGGGGAAGTAAATACTTTTGAGTGTGTTAGCACAGATCTACTCGGGACTTTGGGACCTCGGGCCCTGGGGTTGTAGATACTTTAGAGAGTGTTGTTATAGTTCAACTAGGTCAACTCGGAACCTCGAGACTCGGGGGCGTAAATACTTTGGAGAGTGTTGGCACAGTTCAACTTGGGACTTCAGCACCTTGGGATCTGGGGTTGTAGATACTTTGGACAGTGTTGGCCCAGTTCAACTCGGGACTTCGGACCTTGGGTTGTAGATACTTTGGAGAGTGTTGGCACAGTTCAACTCGAGACTTCGGGACCTCGGGACCTGGTGTTGTAGATACTTTGGAGAGTGTTGGCACAGTTCAACTCGGGACTTCGGGACCTGGGGGCGTAGATACTTTGGAGTGTTGGCACAGTTCAACTCGGGACTTCGAGACCTCGGGACCTTGGGGTGTAGATAGTTTTGACAGTGTTGGCATAATTCAACTCGGAACCTCGAGACTTTGGGGCGTAAATACTTTGGAGAGTGTTGGCACAGCTCAACTCGGGACTTTGGCACCTTGGGACCTGGGGTTGTAACTACTTTGGAGAGTGTTGTTATAGTTCAACTCGGGACTTCGAAACATCTGAACCTTGGGGTGTAGATAGTTTCGACAGTGTTGGCATAATTAAACTCGGGACTTAGGGAATTTGGGACCTCGGGACTTGGGGGCGTATATACTTTGGAGTGTTGGCACAGTTCAACTTGGGACTTCGAGACCTCTGAACCTGGGGGTGAAGATAGTTTCGACAGTGTTAGCATAATTCAACTCGGGACCTCGGGAATTCGGGACCTCGGGACTTGGGGGCGTAGATACTTTGGAGTGTTGGCACAGTTCAGCTCTGGATTTCGGGACCTCAGGACCTGGGGTTGTAGATACTTCAGAGAGGGTTGGCACAGTTCAACTCGGGACTTCGGACCTGGGGTTGTAGATACTTTGGAGAGTGTTGGCACAGTTCAACTCGGGACTTGGGGACCTGGGGACCTTGGGTTGTAGATACTTTTGAGAGTGTTGGCACAGTTCTATTCGGGACTTTGGACTTGGGGTTGTAGATACTTTTGAGAGTGTTGGCACAGTTCACCTCGAGACTTCGGAACCTCGGGACATGGGGTTAAAGATACTTTGGAGAGTGTTGGCACAGTTCAACTCGGGAATTCGGGACCTTGGGTTATATATACTTTGGAGACTGTTGTTATAGTTCAACTCGGGACTTCGAGACCTCGGAACCTGGGGATTTAGATAGTTTTGACAGTGTTAGTATGATTCAACTTGGGACTTCGGGACCTCGGGACTTGGGGGCGTAGATACTTTGGAGAGTGTTGGCGCATTTCAACTCGGGACTTTGGGACCTCGGGACTTGGGGGAGTTGATACTTTGGAGAGAGTTGGCATAGTTCAACTCGGGACTTCGGGACCTCTGAACCTGGGGGTGTAGATAGTTTTAACAGTGTTGGCATAATTCAATTAGAAACTTCGGGACTTCGGGACCTCGAGACTTGGGGGCGTAGATACTTTGAAGTGTTGGCGTAGTTCATCTAGGGACTTCGGAACCACGGCACCTGGGGTTGTAGATACTTTGGAGAGTGTTGGCACAGTTCAACTGGGGACTTCAGGACCTCGGGACCCGGGGTTGTAGATACTTTGGAGAGTGTCATTATAGTTCAACTGGGGACTTCACGACCTCGGGACCTTGGGTTGTAGATAGTTTTGACAGTGTTGGCATAATTCAACTCGGAACCTCGAGACTTGGGGGCGTAAATACTTTGGAGAGTGTTGGCACAGCTCAACTCGTGACTTCGGCACCTTGGGACCTAGGGTTGTAGATACTTTGGAGAGTGTTGTTATAGTTCAACTCGGGACTTCGAGACCTCTGAACCTGGGGGTGTAGATAGTTTTAACAGTGTTGGCATAATTCAGTTAGAAACTTCGGGACTTCGGGACCTCGAGACTTAGGGGTGTAGATACTTTGAAGTGTTGGCGCAGTTCAACTAGGGACTTCGGAACCACGGCACCTGGGGTTGTAGATACTTTGGAGAGTGTTGGCACAGTTCAAATTGTGACTTCAGAATCTTGGGACCTGGAGTTGTAGATACTTTGGAGAGTGTTGGCCAAGTTCAACTCGGGACTTCGGACCTGGGGTTGTAAATACTTTGGAGACTGTTGTTATAGTTCAACTCGGGACTTCGAGACGTCGGGACCTGGGGGTGTAGATAGTTTTGACAGTGTTAGTATAATTTAACTCGGGACTTCGCGACCTCGGGACTTGGGGGCGTAGATACGTTGGAGAGTGTTGGCGCAGTTCAACTCGGGACTTCGGGACTTCGGGACTTGAGGGAATTGATACTTTGGAGAGAGTTGGCATAGTTCAACTCGGGACTTTGGGACCTCGGGGCCTGGGGTTGTAGATACTTTGGAGAGTGTTATTATAGTTCAACTGGGGACTTCAGGACCTCGGGACCTGGGGTTGTAGATACTTTGGAGAGTGTTATTATAGTTCAACTGGGGACTTCAGGACCTCGGGACCTTGGGGTGTAGATAGTTTTGACAGTGTTGGCATAATTTAACTCGGAACCTCGAAACTTGGGGGCGTAAATACTTTGGAGAGTGTTGGCACAGCTCAACTCGTGACTTCGGCACCTTGGGACCTGGGGTTGTAGATACTTTTGAGAGTGTTGTTATAGTTCAACTGGGGACTTCGGGACCTCGGGACCTGGGGGTGTAGATAGTTTTGGCAGTGTTGGCATAATTCAACTCGGAACGTCGGGACTTGGGGGCGTAAATACTTTGGAGAGTGTTGGCACGGTTCAACTTTGGACTTCGGAACATTGGGACCTGGGGTTGTAGATAATTTGGATAGTGTTGTTATAGTTCAACTCGGGACTTCGGAACTTCTAAACATAGGGGTGTAGATAGTTTTAACAGTGTTGGCATAATTCAATTAGAAACTTCGGGACTTCGGGACCTCGAGACTTGGGGGCGTAGATACTTTGAAGTGTTGGCGCAGTTCAACTAGGGACTTCGGAACCTCGGCACATGGGGTTGTAGATACTTTGGAGAGTGTTGGCACAGTTCAACTTGGGACTTCAGCACCTTGGGACCTGGGGTTGTAGATACTTTGGAGAGTGTTGGCCCAGTTCAACTCGGGACTTCGGACCTGGGGTTGTAGATACTTTTGAGAGTGTTGGCACAGTTCAACTCGAGACTTCGGGACCTCGGGACCTGGGGTTGTAGATACTTTGGAGAGTGTTGGCACAGTTCAACTCGGGACTTCGGGACCTGGGGTTGTATATACTTTGAAGACTGTTGTTATAGTTCAACTCGGGACTTCGAGACCTCGGGACCTTGGAGTGTAGATAGTTTTGACAGTGTTAGTATAATTTAACTCGGGACTTCAGGACCTCGGGACTTTTGGGCGTAGATACTTTGGAGAGTGTTGGTGCAGTTCAACTCCGGACTTCGGGACCTCGGGACTTGAAGGAATTGATACTTTGGAAAGAGTTTGCATAGTTCAACTCGGGACTTCGGGATCTCGGGACCTGGGGTTGTAGATACTTTAGAAAGTGTTGTTATAGTTCAACTAGGGACTTCAGGACCTCGGAACCTTGGGGTGTAGATAGTTTTGACAGTGTTGGCATAATTCAACTCGGAACCTCGAGACTTGGGGCGTAAATACTTTGGAGAGTGTTGGCACAGCTCAACTCAAAACTTTGGCACCTTGGGACCTGGGGTTGTAACTACTTTGGAGAGTGTTGTTATAGTTCAACTCGGGACTTCGAGACCTCGGGACATTGGGGTGTAGATAGTTTTGACAGTGTTAGTATAATTTAACTCGGGACTTCAGGACCTCGGGACTTGGGGGCGTAGATACTTTGGAGAGTGTTGGTGCAGTTCAACTCGGGACTTCGGGACCTCGGGACTTGAAGGAATTGATACTTTGGAAAGAGTTTGCATAGTTCAACTCGGGACTTCCGGACCTCGGGACCTGGGGTTTTAGATACTTTGGAAAGTGTTGTTATAGTTCAACTGGGGACTTCAGGACCTCGGGACCTTGGGGTGTAGATAGTTTTGACAGTGTTGGCATAATTCAACTCGGAACCTCGAGACTTGGGGGCGTAAATACTTTGGAGAGTGTTGGCACAGCTCAACTCAAGACTTTGGCACCTTGGGACCTGGGGTTGTAACTACTTTGGAGAGTGTTGTTATAGATCAACTCGGGACTTCGAAACATCTGAACCTAGGGGTGTAGATAGTTTCGACAGTGTTGGCATAATTCAACTCGGGACTTCGGGAATTTGGGACCTCGGGACTTGGGGGCGTAGATACTTTGGAGTGTTGGCACAGTTCAACTCGGGACTTCGAGACCTCGGGACCTTGGGGTGTAGATAGTTTTGACAGTGTTAGTATAATTTAACTCGGGACTTCAGGACCTCGGGACTTGGGGGCATAGATACTTTGGAGAGTGTTGGCGCAGTTCAACTCGGGACTTCGGGACCTCGGGACTTGAAGGAATTGATACTTTGGAAAGAGTTTGCATAGTTCAACTCGGGACTTCGGGACCTCGGGACCTGGGGTTGTAGATACTTTGGAAAGTGTTGTTATAGTTCAACTGGGGACTTCAGGACCTCGGGACCTTGGGGTGTAGATAGTTTTGACAGTGTTGGCATAACTCAACTCGGAACCTCGAGACTTGGGGGCGTAAATACTTTAGAGAGTGTTGGCACAGCTCAACTCAAGACTTTGGCACCTTGGGACCTGGGGTTGTAACTACTTTGGAGAGTGTTGTTATAGATCAACTCGGGACTTGGAAACATCTGAACCTGGGGGTGTAGATAGTTTCGACAGTGTTGGCATAATTCAACTCGGGACTTCGGGAATTTGGGACCTCGGGACTTGGGGGCGTAGATACTTTGGAGTGTTGGCACAGTTCAACTCGGGACTTCGAGACCTCGGGACCTTGGGGTGTAGATAGTTTTGACAGTGTTAGTATAATTTAACTCGGGACTTCAGGACCTCGGGACTTGGGGGCATAGATACTTTGGAGAGTGTTGGCGCAGTTCAACTCGGGACTTCGGGACCTCGGGACTTGAAGGAATTGATACTTTGGGAAGAGTTTGCATAGTTCAACTCGGGACTTCGGGACCTCGGGACCTGGGGTTGTAGATACTTTGGAAAGTGTTGTTATAGTTCAACTGGGGACTTCAGGACCTCGGGACCTTGGGGTGTAGATAGTTTTGACAGTGATAGTATAATTTAACTCGGGACTTCAGGACCTCGGGACTTGGGGGCTAGATACTTTGGAGAGTGTTGGTGCAGTTCAACTCGGGACTTCGGGACCTCGGGACTTGAAGGAATTGATACTTTCGAAAGAGTTTGCATAGTTCAACTCGGGACTTCCGGACCTCGGGACCTGGGGTTTTAGATACTTTGGAAAGTGTTGTTATAGTTCAACTGGGGACTTCAGGACCTCGGGACCTTGGGGTGTAGATAGTTTTGACAGTGTTGGCATAATTCAACTCGGAACCTCGAGACTTGGGGGCGTAAATACTTTGGAGAGTGTTGGCACAGCTCAACTCAAGACTTTGGCACCTTGGGACCTGGGGTTGTAACTACTTTGGAGAGTGTTGTTATAGATCAACTCGGGACTTCGAAACATCTGAACCTGGGGGTGTAGATAGTTTCGACAGTGTTGGCATAATTCAACTCGGGACTTCGGGAATTTGGGACCTCGGGACTTGGGGGCGTAGATACTTTGGAGTGTTGGCACAGTTCAACTCGGGACTTCGAGACTCGGGACCTTGGGGTGTAGATAGTTTTGACAGTGTTAGTATAATTTAACTCGGGACTTCAGGACCTCGGGACTTGGGGGCATAGATACTTTGGAGAGTGTTGGCGCAGTTCAACTCTGGACTTCGGGACCTCGGGACTTGAAGGAATTGATACTTTGGAAAGAGTTTGCATAGTTCAACTCGGGACTTCGGGACCTCGGGACCTGGGGTTGTAGATACTTTGGAAAGTGTTGTTATAGTTCAACTGGGGACTTCAGGACCTCGGGACCTTGGTGTGTAGATAGTTTTGACAGTGTTGGCATAATTCAACTCGGAACCTCGAGACTTGGGGGCGTAAATACTTTAGAGAGTGTTGGCACAGCTCAACTCAAGACTTTGGCACCTTGGGACCTGGGGTTGTAACTACTTTGGAGAGTGTTGTTATAGATCAACTCGGGACTTCGAAACATCTGAACCTGGGGGTGTAGATAGTTTCGACAGTGTTGGCATAATTCAACTCGGGACTTCGGGAATTTGGGACCTCGGGACTTGGGGGCGTAGATACTTTGGAGTGTTGGCACAGTTCAACTCGGGACTTCGAGACCTCGGGACCTTGGGGTGTAGATAGGTTTGACAGTGTTAGTATAATTTAACTCGGGACTTCAGGACCTCGGGACTTGGGGGCATAGATACTTTGGAGAGTGTTGGCGCAGTTCAACTCGGGACTTCGGGACCTCGGGACTTGAAGGAATTGATACTTTGGAAAGAGTTTGCATAGTTCAACTCGGGACTTCGGGACCTCGGGACCTGGGGTTGTAGATATTTTGGAAAGTGTTGTTATAGTTCAACTGGGGACTTCAGGACCTCGGGACCTTGGGGTGTAGATAGTTTTGACAGTGTTGGCATAATTCAACTCGGAACCTCGAGACTTGGGGGCGTAAATACTTTGGAGAGTGTTGGCACAGCTCAACTCGGGACTTTGGCACCTTGGGACCTGGGGTTGTAACTACTTTGGAGAGTGTTGTTATAGTTCAACTCGGGACTTCCAAACATCTGAACCTGGGGATGTAGATAGTTTCGACAGTGTTGGCATAATTAAACTCGGGACTTAGGGAATTTGGGACCTCGGGACTTTGGGAATTCGGCACCTCGGGACTTGGGAGCGTAGATACTTTGGAGTGTTGGCACAGTTCAACTCGGGACTTTGGGACCTCGGGACCTGGGGTTGTAGATACTTCAGAGAGTGTCGGCACAGTTCAACTCGGGACTTCGGACCTGGGGTTGTAGATACTTTGGAGAGTGTTGGCACAGTTCAACTCGGGACTTCGGGACCTCGGGACTTGAGGGAGTTGATAATTTGGAGAGAGTTGGCATAGTTCAACTGGGGACTTCAGGACCTCGGGACCTCGGGGTGTAGATAGTTTTGACAGTGTTGAAATAATTCAACTCGGAACCTCGAGACTTGGGGCGTAAATACTTTGGAGAGTTTTGGCACAGCTCAACTCGGGACTTTGGCACCTTGGGACCTGGGGTTGTAGATACTTATATCCCGGCCCGACGATGCTTAACTTCCGTGATCTGACGAGAACAGGTGCTTTTATCCTGGTATGGACGTGGAGCATGCATGGAGTGCTTTTTCTGGTCATTTATACCTTGCTCGAAGCCGACTAAGATGTCTGGCAAAAATCTCCGGTGGGACTGACTAAATACACGGTCAGGCAAAGCTTTCCGGCGGGACCGGCGGATCAGCCAGGTTAATTTCCCCGGTCGGACCGATTGAGCCCTCTACAGCGTTCCACAGCCCTCCATAGCCTTTCGGACTCCTTCGGATACCCTCTGCCTAGCTCTCACTCAAAACCATCACTCTCCATCAGTCATCCGAAGCCCTAGGAAGGCTTGGTAAGGTTAGAAATTTGGCCAAAATTGGTCAAAATCGGAAAAATTGACTTCCTTCGGGTACCAGCGCGCACGGCCCCTGGGGGTCCTGGCCGGTGTGCCGGGGGGTCTGATTGGTGCTCACTGGTCAGGGGGATTGTGAGAATGCACGTTTGCACCAGTTTGGGTCCATCAAAGTTCCTGTAAGTGCCGTAAAAAGCCAGCGAAAGTTGCCAAAAACGACCTTCTCAATTGAGAATGTTACACCCCTTTCTCACCAGCAAAATTCGCCCGTGGAACCGCTTGAGGCCTCTGTATCCCTCCACAGCCCCCTAGCCCTTCGGACACCTTTGGATACCCTCAGCCTTGCTCTCCCTCAATACCAACATCCTCCATCAGTGCTCCAAAGCCTTTAAAAGGCTCGGAAAGGCTTGAAATTTGGCAAAAATCGGTCAAAATTAGAAAAAATGACCTCCTTCGGGTACAACCGTGGAACGCCTTTGGGGGTCCCGGCAGGAGTTTCCGGGAGTTCCATTGGTGCCAACTGGTTAGAGGGATGTAAAAGTATTCCCCTGAATCGGTTGGGGTGCTTCAAAATTCCTCAAAGTGTCGCGAGAAACCGGCAAAAATGAGTAAAAATGACCTCCTTTGGGTACCCGCCCCGGTTAGACCAAATTTGGCCTCTACAGGCCTCCACAGCCTACCACAGCCCTTCACACCCCTTCGGATGCCTTCTGCCTTGCTGTCTCTCATAGCCAGCAACCTCCACCAGTCATCCGAAGCCTTCAAAAGGCTTGAAAAAGCTTCGAAAGGCTTGAAAATTTGCGAAAATTCGTCAAAATTGGATTAAAATGGTACCAACCCGGACGGCCCTTGCAGGTCCCGCCTGGGGGTCCTTGGAGTTCAGCTGGTGCCCACCGGTCAGGGGGGTGTGAGGGTACACGCCTGCACCATTGGGGGTCCTTTAAAGTTCCTAAAAGTATCGTCAAAAGCCGGCAAAAATCGTTCTGGCTCGCTCCGTTGACCGATTTCGGGGCCTCCCAGACACCAAACGGGGGTCCCCGGACAGTCCCCCGGACCTTGGCCAAAAAGGGTGGCACACATGCTTTGCATATCGACCGGTTTGGATGTCTGGGAGGTCCCGGGGGTTTCACTATAAAGGGTTTCCCGCATGCCCAAAAATCGCTATTTTGACCCGCTTGACGACCCTGTCCGGGTCAGGACCGGGCAACCGGTGGTCGGACGGGTCGGGACTGATGCCTTGCTTCCATCCTATCCCGTCAGAACATTAAGGAAGGCCGTTCGGCTTCAGGCGTGCCCTTAAAACCGGAGATTTAGAAAGTTGGCTTTAACGGTTTTCCGGATTCGTTCCGGACTTTCGCCGGGCCTTTCGGAAGGCCCAGACGGGCTGGAATGGTCGAAGGCACCCTTCTGCTTTGCTCTCTGACCGTTTTCAACGTTAAGGAAGGCTTACAAGACTTTTTGGGGCCTCCAGACCGAGCTATGGTTATGGTACTCTTAAAAAGGGCATTTCTGCACTTTCCTGAGCCGGGAAAAGCCGGTATAATGCCCCAAACGACCCAAATCCCCGGTTTTTATGCCCGGACATCTTTTCCACTTTTCGAGTTCATTATAACAAGCCTTGGGGGCCTTGCAGGAGCCCTAAAAGCTTGCAGAAAGCTGCAAGTTCCGGAGGCTTGCCAGGGAGTTCCGGAGGGGTCTGAAAAGTCTGGAACACCAGGATGGGGTCGGGTAACACCCAAGGAAGGTGTGGTCGAAATATGAAGCATAACATACTAGTGGTTGGTGAACTACGGTTGATAGACCGTCCGGCTACTCTGACTTACTTTCCAATTCTATGCTGTATACTATGCTATGTAGGGAATCAAGAAATTCCGCCGCGGCTCCCTGCGCGGGCGTTTTATTAAAGATAAAAAATGCTCAATACTAGTCTAGGATGTGGTCCAGTCGGGTTCAAGTGATATATGAAAATCCAAACAGAATAAGACTGCTGAATCCGACTGAATGGAAAAAAAATAATGGTAGACACGCACACCGAAGCGAGCACATGTAGGAAAGTTGAAATGTTATGGGTGGAATTGTGGAAGGAAACTGGAGTTTCTTAGTCAGAAAGAAAGTACAAAAGTTTATTTTTTATGTCAAAGGCTTTTTGTAGAAGTTAGGCTGAGATTGGGATGCAAAATCTTCTGATTCTTTTGCAAACAAAGATCAGAAAAGGCTAAGAACTTATGAGGAAATTTTGCAAGACAGGGCTTCTGCTTGTAAACCGGTTTGATTTATTGTTTGAATTAAAATTTCATTTGCACCTTCATTTTAGTGATATCTTACTACCTATAAAGTATTGAGTTGAGCGTTGAAATATTTTTTGCACAGTGGGCCGCTAAACTTGCAATCTTTATGTTTCTGGTAAAAAAATATTGTTTTTCTTATAACTTTTGTTTCATCGGTAAATACAACTTGAAATTTTATTTGCTTTTTCCTTTTAGTAATATCTAACTACTGTTAAAGTATTGAGTTAAGCGTTGAAGTATTTTATGGGACAGTGGGCCGCTAAACTTGCAATTTTTATGTTTCCGGTTAAAAAATATTGTTTTTCTTATAACTTTTGTTTCACCGGTTAATACACCTTGAAATTTTATTTGCACCTTTGTTTTAGTAATATCTAACTACTTAAGTATTGAGTTGAGCGTTGAAATATTTTTTGCACAGCAGGCCGCTAAACTTGCAATTTTTATGTTTCCGGTTAAAAAATATTGTTTTTCTTATAACTTTTGTTTCACCAGTTAACACACCTTGAAATTTCATTTGCACCTACCTTTTAGTAATATCCAACTACTGTTAAAGTATTGAGTTTAGCGTTGAAGTATTTTATTGGACAGTGGGCCGCTAAACTTTTGAGTTTTATGTTTTCTGACAAAAATTATTGTTTTTCTCATAACTTCTGTTTCACCGGTAAATACACCTTGAAATTTCATTAGCGCCTTCCTGTTAGTAATATCTAACTACTTTAAAAGTATTGAGTTGAGCGTTGAAATATTTTTTGCACAGTGGGCCGCTAAACTTGCAATCTTTATGTTTCTGGTAAAAAAATATTGTTTTTCTTATAACTTTTGTTTCATCGGTAAATACAACTTGAAATTTTATTTGCTTTTTCCTTTTAGTAATATCTAACTACTGTTAAAGTATTGAGTTAAGCGTTGAAGTATTTTATGGGACAGTGGGCCGCTAAACTTGCAATTTTTTTGTTTCTGGTTAAAAAATATTGTTTTCTTATAACTTTTGTTTCACCGGTTAATACACCTTGAAATTTTATTTGCACCTTTGTTTTAGTAATATCTAACTACTTAAGTATTGAGTTGAGCGTTGAAATATTTTTTGCACAGCAAGCCGCTAAACTTTTCATTTTTATGTTTTCGGCCAAAAATTATTGTTTTTTTCATAACTTTTGTTTTACCAGTAAATACACCTTGACCTTTCATTTGCACCTTCATTTTAGTAATATCTAACTACCTATAAAGTATTGAGTTGAGCGTTCAAATATTTTTTGCACAGCAGGCCGCTAAACTTGTAATTTTTATGTTTCTGGTTAAAAAATATTGTTTTTCTTATAACTATTGTTTCACCGGTTAATACACCTTGAAATTTCATTTGCACCTTCCTTTTAGTAATATCTAATTACTGTTTAAGTATTGAGTTTAGCGTTGAAGTATTTTATGGGACAGTGGGCCGTTAAACTTGCAATTTTTATGATTCGGTAAAAAAGTATCGTTTTTTTATAACTTTTCTTTCGCTGGTAAATACACCTTGAAATTTCATTTGCACCTTTATTTTAGTAATATCTAACTACCTATAAAGTATTGAGTTGAGCGTTCAAATATTTTTTGCACAGCAGGTCGCTAAACTTGTAATTTTTATGTTTCTGGTTAAAAAATATTGTTTTTCTTATAACTATTGTTTCACCGGTTAATACACCTTGAAATTTCATTTGCACCTACCTTTTAGTAATATCCAACTACTGTTAAAGTATTGAGTTTAGCGTTGAAGTCTTTTATGGGATAGTGGGTCGTTAAACTTGCAATTTTTATGATTCGGCAAAAAAGTAATGGTTTTTTATAACTTTTCTTTTGCTGGTAAATACAACTTGAAATTTTATTTGCACCTTTGTTTTAGTAATATCTAACTACTTCTAAAGTATTGAGTTGAGCGTTGAAATATTTTTTGCACAGCAAGCCGCTAAACTTTTCATTTTTATGTTTTGGGCCAAAAATTATTGTTTTTTTTCATAACTTTTGTTTTACCAGTAAATACACCTTGAAATTTCATTTGCACATTCATTTTAGTAATATCTTACTACCTATAAAGTATTGAGTTGAGCGTTGAAATATTTTTTGCACAGCAGGCCGCTAAACTTGCAATTTTTATGTTTCCGGTTAAAAAATATAGTTTTTCTTATAACTTTTGTTTCATCGGTAAATACAACTTGAAATTTTATTTGCACTTTCCTTTTAGTAATATCTAACTACTGTTAAGGTATTGAGTTGAGCGTTGAAATATTTTTTGCCCAGTGGGCCGCTAAACTTACAATTTTTAAGTTTTCGGCCAAAAATTATTGTTTTTCTCACAACTGTTTCACCGGTAAATACACCTTGATATTTTATTTGCGCATTCATCTTTGTAATATCTAACTACTTTTAAGGTATTGATTTGAGCGTTGAAATATTTTTTGCACAGCGGGCCGCTAAAGTTTTCATTTTTATATTTTTGGCCAAAAATTATTGTTTTTCTCATTACCTTTGTTTCACTGGTAAATACACCTTGAATTCACCTTGAAGTGGTATAATTTTTGATTTTTCGCAGAAGAAGCAGAAAAAGTTGAATAATTTTTTAATCGTCCAAGCTTTGTTTTATCTATTGTTTGCGTTAATTAGTGGGCGAATTAACGACCGGCACTGCTTTATTTTGGTTAAAGATGATCATTTATGGAAGTTGTGTCTCATTTTCTCTTTTCTCTTTTCCTCTTCGGCCGCCCAGATACGGGATTCCGCACTGGCTTGCTTCGAGTTCTAGTAATGACTTTTTTATATTATACTTCTTGATGAGACCTAGATTCCAGGTCGTTTAACTGATGACCAAGCATCCCTGTCTTGCCAAATATTGAACAATTCGTCCTTTGTTAGACCAGTCTCTTCTAATATTATCGACTTGAAGGTTGCGAAGGGTCTTTCTCTGTTCCTTTTTGAATCTGGGGACCACATATTGTAATCCCACATTTTTGTTTTAGGTTTAGAAACTAGGAGAAAAAGATATGACTTTAAATTTCTGTTTTTTTATTTTTTAGAATTAGAAATGGAAAAATGAAAAAAAATATTCGAATATCGATATGTCTCAAATAGTTGAAAGATGGACATTTCTCCACAAGCGGGACGACAGCGACTGTAGTGAATTTACGCCAAAACAAAGTATAAGTAGCACATGTTGGTGATTCTGCAGCTGTACATTGCCACGATTTAAAACTTTTTTCAACTTTGTATGGAATTTTTAAAGGCGTCCAGGTAGAAATAATGAGTTTGCTAGACAAGAAGCCGAAAGATTTACACGAAAAATAAAGAACGATAAGAAAAAGCAAACAAAAAGAAAACACAAATCAAAGAAACAAGATCTATCGAATATGCATTATTACCCGATAAATGAAAGGTATGTAACGGTTTACCTACTGACCTTCGAAAAATTAAATCCAAAGAAAAGGGTAAAACTTAACAACAATAGCTTATTATTCTTTCTTTGTCTTGAATACTGTTCTCGTTCTGTTGATAATGGCCCTTTGTGGAAACAATATTTCAGGTTTCTTAAAGGCTGTAGAGTTTTGTTCCAGCATGCCACCAAAAGTTCATGTTATTAATTTTATATATATAGATTCTCAAAGAAAGTTGACTTTTCCGAATCTAAAAAATTGTCTCTGATAGAAAAAGTGAACGAGAGACTAATGAAGGAGTTTGGGAGTATGATCCCGTGAAGGTAAGGGATAAGGTCTTGCTTTCACCCTTTTCGTTTTCACTTTCATGTCATCCTTGCATAATCTAATTTCTAATTTTATCTTGTCACTTCCGTTCTAGTTTTCAGTTTGTTTGTTTATTTATTTTTTTCATTTATTTATTTGTCATCTTTCGCAGTGAACTGGATGAGACCGTGACTGAGTTGCTCAAAAAGAATAGTTCGTATTCCATGGCAGGTCACTTTAAATTTAAAATCTTGTTATTATTGTTATTACAGCAATACGTTACCCCTAAAGAACACAAGAAGCTGTACACGACCTGTCCTTACCGAGGTTGCCCTACTGGGTTCAATGGAGTAAATATTGCTACCTACCTCACGAGCAAGCACCACTTGTGGGATAAGGAAATGGCTCAGATGGAGCAAAAATATCGCCACAGGTACTTCATTTTAATTTAATCGAAAACAGACACACGTGGTATCGAGATAACTGTAACTTCTATTACTAATGTACTCATAACATTGGCGCCTCAGAAGTGAGCTCAGCGCTAATATTTTTATTTATACAAAGAAAGAATGTAATCTCGATCTCCTTTGTAGGATAAGTATTTCATATTACTGTATAAGATCATTTTTTTTCAAGATATATTTCATTCTTTACACAGGATGTACAATTGGTGCACGCGATTAAAGGCCTATGGTAGCTCAAGACCGAAGTTGTGCCGGAGCTGCAAAACGTTTTACCACCGTCTAGATACTCATTTACGAAGCAAAATACATAAAATCAAGGAAGCAGCCCAGATTAACATTGAAACCCAAGCCTGCCAACGCACGATGAAGGATTTCCTCAACTTTCGTGATTCATTTCAAAGTATGAAACACAACACGTAAGTGTATGAATTTTCTTCATTTTCTGTTTCGCAAAACTTGTAAATAAACTTTTAAGAGTGCAGATGGGCTTGGTTTAGCTATTATTACTTTTTTTCCTTTTTCCAATGGAAAGTATTGAGTTAGTAACTGACCTAATATATTCATTGATCTTATTGGAAAGAAACACATTTTGTATTTTTAATCTTTATATAGGTTACCACCAACTCTATCTTCAATCGAAACAAGTACGTCTAGGCGTAGATCAATTTCAACGGCAAACGAACATATCAAGTCCAAAGAAAAGAAAGACTGGGTATGTCATAATTTAAGGGTCACTGCTTTCTTCTTATACAGTTAATTGAAATCTTTATCGACGGTAACATCAAGTTCGCGGTCATATCATCAACAAAAAAGCACGTCTCCATCTCCAAGATGTGGTTCAGCCTCACCAGAGTAAATGAAAAATGGAATGGAAAATAAAAAACACATTCAGAATAAGTGCATCTTCTCAAGTTTAAAATTCAAATTATCACTTAAAGTTTCTTCTGGAAGATTTGAATTTTAAAGTTGAAAAGATGCACTTATTCGGAATTTGCTTTTTGTTTTATATCTTGAATTTTTTTGGCTGCAAAAAAGGATTTTGGTTGTATCTGTTAAAAGTCAACTTTGTTTCTATACTTCTAGACTTTTTTCTGTATTGGTTCTTGTTTTATATCATATTTTCAACTCTGTACCAAAATATTGCAAAAAAAAATTTGGACTTTGACCGGTTCCACCATTATGAAATTTTGGATTTTTAGGAAATGTTTTTTCCCGACACTAAATACATACCTATTTGTGAGTAATTACAGAAAACAGAAGTCAAAAAGCTTATTTTTACAAAGTTCTATGCCTTTTTGAAAATACCGCCTATTTTCCTCGATTTCGATCAATTTTTCGGCATTTTCGAATTTGTGTGTGACGTCATCACCCGAATAAAGGGAAATTTGGAAAAAAAATTATGCAAACTTCTTTCCCTTTATACAAAGTCTCTATGTACCAAATTTCATGCAAAAAATCCAAACCAGTCTTGAGTTATGGGGCAACTCCAGACCCCTAATACCCCGGGGCGGATAGGGTTAAAGAACTTGATGGTTCCTACTACTTCTTTTTACATGATGATTTTATTATCAACTTGCGAAGTAAAATTTGAGCAAAATTTTCTTTTTATTAAAAACATTTTTGATGTAAAGACAAACAAATTATTTTTCATACTCTCTGTTAGGTGCAGATTAATATGGATAATGAATCAAGAGATACTGAAGAAAAGTCGTAAAATCACATACACATCATTGAAGTTTTCATCATGTCAGAAACGAGATGACTCACTAGATTAACTGCAAAACATCATCTTCAAATAAATTGGGAATTTATCATAGCTTGGATCACCAGATTTATATCTGGTTACATTTCGAGAGATACTTTTCCCATCATCGAGTAAATAGGAGGGTGATGAAAATGCAATTGAAGGATGATTGTAACGCAGGTGTAAGGTAAATTTACATTTTGATGTTATGTGATTACTCATTATCTTTGTTTTTGTCTTGCATGTCTGTTCGAACGTTCAATATTCATCATTTTCAACCTTTGCTCAACCCTATTTACTTTTTGTACTGGGGCTTAACGTTTGACCAGCTGAACTGAAATCTTCGAGATTATAACCAGGTTGTGATCTGACTTTTGTCTTTTATTTTGTACAGCATAGGAAAAATATCTTTAAGTCAATTTCATACCGTTAGGTAGATCTTTTATTTTTTCAACTGAAAACTATGAATTTTTTTTTTAGATTAGAAGATTTTCCGCTTTTATAATGTTTTTTAATGTCTTCATAATCAATTGATTAAACATATCAAAAGAAAAAGCCATTCAATTAGTTAACAAGGTTTTTACATAAGGATTTCAGATTATTTTACATTCTGATGTTAATTTTTCCTTTTTATGAAACAGTTTGCAAGGCTTATGAAAGCAAACTCCATATTTCAAGATCATTTGTCCTGCTGATGTTGGTCGTAAAATTGGTTTCATTTTGTCTTATGTTTCAGTTCATGGCATATGAAAAAGGTAAATAAAAAAGCTTCTGCAGAAAATGAATGTTGAGTACAAATATTGGAAAATGGTTCTGTGCAATTTCCTATGTAGTCTAGGGGCTAGCTCAGGTCCCGTCGGGGTTTTTATGTATAGTTATTTTGATACCTTGGAATTGATAGTAGGGGTCTGTAGGAGTAAAAAAAAAAAAAAATAGGTGAGCATTTTTGGCTCATGGTCATTTTTCCATAATGGCGGAATTTAGCTTTCACTGCCTGCTGGAGGCCCCCTAGCCAAACGTAAAATATTTTTGGCTTCATACATCAGCTTATTATACATCAATCGATCAGAAATTTCACGCTGATTAAGAAAAAGGTCCGAAAGATGGTTTGAAAATTTTCCAATCTCCAGATACGAAGCACTTTCGTTTTCACACGCCTGTAACTTCAAAACACGAATAGGTACATACCTGAAATTTTCTGCAGACCTAAACAGCGCAGTGCTCTTTTAAAATAAAATGTTCTGAATATATTGACGGCGTCAATCGTGGGCTTGATTTAATGAAGTGGAACGGGAAATCTTTTTTACATTAGTAGGGTGTGGCGTCAAAATCCAAAGTCTGAAAATTCAAGATGTAGCATTTTTTAAATGAAATTTAAGCTATTGTAAGACATTTTGCACAATTTAAAAGGTCAGAAGTCCAAAATTGGTTGACCCCCCTGGGGGTACTTTTATCAAAAATACATCCTCAATCAATGATATAATAAAACAAAGATATTTAACTAAAGTCTGTTCAGATATAATTGGCAGTGGAAGCAATAATGTCTGTAACTTTTCATAGTCAAATACAAATGCAGACAAATGAGAAAACTTTTTTTGTTCGTTTTAAAGAATCTAATGGTTCATATAGCATTAATAGAAAAAAGCTCAATTCTTTTAATCGCAAATTTAACCGCTAAATATTAGAAATCTTTCAAAGAAGAATACATTCCAATGTAGCACTCTTGATTCTTTAAAACAAGCAAAAAAATATTTCACAATTGTATTTGACTATCAATAAATACAGGCGTTCTTGCTTCCACTGCCAATTATATCTGAACAGACTTTAGTTGACGATATCTTGACTTTATACCGTGTTTATTATATACAGTGCCTTATAGTCGGGGTTTAAAAAGAAAGAAAGGAAGAAAAATGTTGAAATAAGGGGTTATTGATTTATTATTTTGGTACATGTCACTTACCGGAAATCTTTATTTAGCGCCAATCCCAAATAAGTGCCTACCTACATTCAGGATTTTGAAATAAATGCCGGCCTTTATTAAGCCCTCTAATAAGTGCCACATTTAGAATAAAGACAAAATGAGAATTAAATGCCTTAACTCGAACAAGGGAAATGTAACAGATCATGGGATTCTATTTGCACAGTACAAAACCACGGTAGGACCCCAAATTTCCAAGTGAGAAATGCCTCCTATGAATCAATGAATCGATCTAATTTTTAGAACAGGTTAAAACTTCAGAATCTTCAAATCTTAGGTCTGAAAATAAGCGCCGCCCTCTTAAAGTGCCGCACCTAAAATCACGAAAGTTAAATGCGTCGCTTATTTGAGGACATACCGTAATATATCTGTTAATTATTACTTTTATTTGATATTTTAGAACAAAATGTTGTGCATGTTATTACTATTGATGTAATTTTCATAATGGAATTCATCTTGCGGCTTCCCTGTCAAGGTTTGTTCATTTTGTTTGGAGATGTATATGATGGAGTTTTTTGGTTTTTATCCAATTTATTTCATTTATTATATCTTCAAGATAAACAACGAATCAAAGGGGAAACAGATAATCTTCGCACTAGATAATGTAAGGGGAACTTACAAAAAGCTGTTTTTTATTCAATATAAGATGTCTTTTTGAACAAAATGTTCAAGATGCTCTTTATCTTTTCTGTTTCTTCTTTCCTTTGTATCTTGTAAAATTTTTCGGACAAGGTTGCATAATGTTGTCTTTATCTATCGTCTATTCGTTTTTCTTTGTCAGGAAACTGCCTAATTGTTTCTGTATATTTTTTTTTCTACATTTTTTGTCGTTGAGTTTTTCTTTTCACAAATTCTTGGTTCAATGCCACTTTCCAGAATGTTCGTCAGCGGTTATTTTCGGCCTCAGATATTTCATGAACCTTTTTAATTGAGCGAACAAGTCTTTTCAAAGTAGCATCTTCTTTTCTCCACACAACAAACTTGTTTTGTAGTTGAAGTTAGGGTCATGGCATCAAATTCCAAATCTTTTGTGACTTTTTTCACATCCTTAATCGACATGTTAATTAGGTTAGATGCACGGACTGCATTTTCAATTGCTATCACGATCATCAAGTGATTTCTCGCAGCTATTGCATATTTTTGAGAGAACTGGCTGCAATTATCATCGTTGATTTTGTTCAAAACATCAGTAACATCTCGAACCGGCCGACTTTTTCCGTATACATCCATATCAGAAGGTGTAATAATCCGGCTTGATTGCATAAATCTGAAGTTAAAAATGAAAGATTGTTTGACTTTCACTTCATTGAGCACCCTAACAAATTACGTGTGCCGAAAACAAGAAATAAATTATACAGTAAAACATTTTTCAACAATTAGCCTCCGTCTCGGAAGAGGACTGGGCCTGAATTTGCGGACGTTTTCACAGTTTCACTTTCGTTTTCGGCTATGCGACAGCGTTTTCAAGCAGAAAGCAGAGGAAATCTGTGAAATTATGGCAGGGAATGCTAACCTATTTTTCCAGTGTTTCTCAAGATTGGAGCAAGATTATTGTTCTAGAAAGTTAATAAAGGCCTAATAGTTTCAGATTAGTATGATTTCATCAGAAAAAACATTTACACCAAAGCTCCTTATTGATATGTGAAGGCTACCAAAAATAGCAATGTCCTCCATCAGAACAACTTTAACATAATGGACAAGGACAGTCAAGAAGTCTACTTTGTTGAAAATTTGCACAAAATACTTAGAGAAAATAGTACTATGGAAGCCCATTCTATACTCCTAAATGATAGTTGAAAGATCAGCAGTTGAGAGGGTTGATTAGAATAGAACTCAAAGCACACAATAAAGTATTTGTATTTGTCCAGAAAGAACTGGCATGTTGTTTGCTTTGTTTTGGTGTTTAAAAATATGTACTTATCAGTCCTAAAAAAATACAAATTGCAATGAGTCTGCTGGTTAAATGTTACTATATTTACAAGAAAAGATTACTGAAAAAAATACTACTGTGTGTACTACTGATGAACTAAACTCAAAAACTAAAACTTTACCATAAATTTACATTACGACAATTTAAAAATCTATCTTTAATAGCAACAAAGAAAAAAACATGGCTCAAAGTTTTAAAAACAGAGCTAGTCAGAGCTTCAATTCAGTAGGTATAGAGCTTTCAAAATTTGAAAACAGACACTGCATTGGTATTACTACAAGACATACTAACCACACGGTTTTTTCGATTCATGAAAAAAAATAAAGTATATATCAAAAAAAGGTTCTCTTTTTTTTGGTAATCAATTCCAACAAACAACAATCAATATAACAGTTTGTTGAAAACCATCCCACAGTGTAAACATTATCAACCAACTAAACCCACACCGCCAAAATTGTAAAAATAAGTCAATATAATTTCTATCAACAATTTCTCGTAAAATGTTTTTTTTCCAACATTCTGATACCAATCATGGCTGGAGGCATCATGTGTAGAGTGACTGTGTGGTATTTCATTGCTTTTAATGATCACGATACCAAACATCAACCAAACAAAACTGACGCAAAGCCAAATCTGTCGATAAAAATTTCCATGAAAATTATAATTGAAACTTATCTCGTAAAATGCTTTTTTCAACATTCTGGAGGTGTTCAAAGTTAGAGGTATCATATGTAGAGCCAAGAAATACATGAAAAGTCATTTGCTATCCCATTTGCCATGAGATATATGAGTCAACAAATCAAACAAAAACCAACAAATCATGTCTCTTCACTTTCATGTCACATCGTGTTTATATGGAGTATCAGAAAGCCACAAGAAGAGCCATCTTCCTTTATTATGGAGTGAAATGATCTACCAAATGATGACCTTCATCAAATCAAATCTCTTGTTACCTTTAAATTGTTAACTTTTAAAAGTCAAAGCTCATTTCTTTGGTAATTAATTAATTATTCATTCATTGTTATCGTTCCTGTTACTTGTCATGCTGTGTTTTAAAAAAACTCACTTTCTCATCGGTGAAACCCTTGATACTCTTTAAAAACTTTCGAAGTGGCTCATCTTAGATATTTGAAAGACTTTGATTTTCATTGACTACCTTAAGGGAATAAATTAAGGCAAGAATAAATTATAATTATCAAACGCAAGAGGGGGAAGTAAGTACAAAAATGAAAGTACAAAAATTAGCATCAAAACGTCATTAAGTATCAGCATGTCATCAAGTGTGGATATTCTAGTTCATGTTTTGTCAAAATTCATTACAATATAATCACAAGAAAAAGCAGATTTTCCTTGGTTTAACAATCTGAATTTGTCCTTCAAACTGATATTTGTCCTTCAAACTGATATTTGTCCTAGACGGATGAAAGTTGTACTCTTCGAGGATTTTTGACCAGTTACCAGCCCCGTGTACCTTAACACCATCCAGCAATTGTTGTTCTTCGCTTTTGGTGAATCGAATTCTTCTTGTAAGATCGATACTTGAGTTTTGAATTGAATTATCGATACTTTGAGCAGTTGTGACATCAGATTGACCTAATTAAGAAACAATTAAATTTTGATTACTACGACAAACTGCCTAAAAAACATCCTCAACCGGCCTACCACTATTTTGGGGACAAAAGGCTCACAAAGGGTAGTGTATGCAAAATTTCAACTGAAAAGCAGTGATTAAGATACCGTATTAAATTCAAAGGGCGGTGGTATAGAACTTTGGACTCAAAATGCACTAACTACTAATTATAGTAATCATGACCCCCTGGTCCTTTGAGTTATTTTATGGGTCCCATCTTTTTGATATTGTATTCGATAAATTTATTCAAACCTTCCGCAAAACCTGTCTATTCTAAGACAAGAAATTTAAAAAGGAAGGAAAAACTATTTTTAGACTTATCGAGCTTACTATCTTTCTTAGAGGTTTTTGTGGTTGTTTCTGAACATTTTTTGGTCGATACGTCACTCTTTGATGACTTTGATGACTTTGATGATGATGATTTTTCATCATTCTGAACAGGTTTTTTGTTCGTATCTTTTGAAAGATCATCCAATGTACGTTTTCTACTGAAAAAAACACGATAATAATAGCTAAAGTGTTACTTTTTCAAGCCTGAGAAACGAATTCTTTCTAATACTCAATTAAAAACCTCCTCGTGGGAAATTTATGCTATTGGAAAGATTACAACATATATGAAAGAAAATTTATACCTAGGGATACTCATTGTAGAAACACTGGAATTTGTGGAGTTTTCGTCAGCAGATGATTTTTTCTTGGAACTTCCGAAGGGAAACTGGCCTTTAAACATAACATCTTGGATAAGACTATTAGAGAGAATTTAAATGACAAGTATGTTACAAATAACCATAAAACGTTCCCATCTTTTTGATATTGTATTCAATAAATTTATTCAAGCATACCTCAAAACCTGTCTCTGCTAAGATAAGAAATTTAACAAGGAAGAAAAAACTTTTTTTAAACTTACTATCGGGCTTACTATCTTTCTTTGATGTTTTGGTGGTTGTTTCTGGACATTTTTTTAACTTTGGAGATACGTCACTCGTTGATGACTTTGATGATGATGATTTTTCATCATTCTGAACAGGTTTCTTGTTCGTATCTTTTGAAAGATCATCCAATGTACGTTTTCTACTGAAAAAACGATAAAAACAGGCCATTCCAATATCTATGCGTGAAACTATGAGTGCCTCCTCGTCGCTACCCTCTTGCGGGGGCAATAACGACAAATTCGATTTTCAATTAACGTATGTTTCCGGCTGAAATTGCTAGATATATGCCGGAAAACGGGTTATTTAGCATTTTCTGAAGATTTCATCATTAATAGACCATATTGCATTTAGATAAAAACGATGCATTGTGGGATTGCTATGGGAGTATTACAATAAAATTTCGAGGTTTCTATTCTAATACTCCGATAACAATCCCAGAATGCATCGCTTTTTCTAAATGAAATAAGGTCTATTCCGTCTGATTTTTTGCACAAAGATGTGTATTAGCGATGGCCAAAACATGGCCGAGTCCAACTTTTTAAGAAAAACTGTTTTCTGGCCGAAAATGACAGGAATTTGCCGCAAAACGCTGTTTTGGCAAATTTTTATTGGGCTTTTTTTTTTTTTTTCACATAAAATATACAATAGCAATTTTTAATGTTTTCAAATCATGAATTTTTTGCTCTATTATTTCACTCGCTCTTTCATTTGTTTTCTCGATTAATTGTGCAGACAATATGTCTGGAAAAGAGCGTGCAACAGAATTTTTATAAATGAAAACCCCCGAAAAACCTCATAATTCATCGCACTTTTTAATTTTTCAGAGATTTCCCAACTTACTGCCATAATTCCAAACTCAGTTAAAGAAAGTGTTGAGACATAATGTCACAGAGAATTGGTTTCAAAAGATCTAAAAATGTTCCGATCGATGTTTCTCCAGTTTAAGCTTGCGTGGCTTCACCATCGTCTCCAATTCTGTAAGCCTGTGTCGCTTCTCCGCCGTAAGCTTGGGTAGAAGCACCGGCGTATGCCTGCGAGAGTCTTGATATTCTGAGGTGTGCCTCTGAGCCGAATCTCAGCCATATACTTACCCTTTCTAAACTGGCCCGGTAATGAAAATGAGTGTAAACAGGCCCGATATGTACTGTTTTGATCTTTCTCGATTAAAATTTGTGATACATAAATATCGGGCCATTTCCTACATTGTTATAGATAAGTTATTTTAAACTCTCCAAAGCTCGTTGATCCATGTTATAAATGTTGAGATAAAATAAACAATATTTTTAAAGATATGACGTTTTAAAGGTGACCCGGTAAGTCATGGTTTACATATATTTACATGGTTTTTCATACTCCATATTGGCGTCATCATTGATATGACAAAAATGATACAAAATAACTTAAAATGACTGCGTAAAATTAATTGTCAAGAGACATAAACAATAGACTCACGAAAAATCATCACCGTCAACATTCATGCAGAGCTGAATCACTCACCTGTTCATTCAAATCAATATCGACGCATGCTGCTCAGGCAGAAAAAACGTGTCAACTACAAGGAGCTGAGTTCATCCAAAGACGAAATGGATACTCCTCATCTTGCACCGCACAACACCTCAGTAAATGAAGAACGCATTGCCATCGAAGTAATGTGTGACAAGATTCCAGATCTCATCAACGAACATTAATTCGAAAACGTACAACTAGAGGACTTCAGATCGTTACCGGCAAAATTCGAATTAATGCGTAAATCAATCCGTACCAAATCACGCAGAATCGTGTCATCGGGAGAAGCCTTATCGGACGATCTCCAACTTACAATCAAGACAGGCCTGGATCAAATCACCAAATACATACAGGACTCTAAAGAATACAACTCCAAAATCACTGTCACCAAGGAAAAGAAACGAGTCGACGAGTTCATTGCGCACAAAGAACAAACACTGGAATTCAACATGCAATGGGCCAAAGGAGCCATCGATGAACTGGAACTGAAGTTTAAAAGGATCCCTGCTGATTCAGAATCAATCGACTTCCTGAATTGGCGAAAAGAGATACCGTCAAACGAAACAAAGCTCAACAAGATTTCACATTCCTACAAGGAATGCCTCCAAACATCTACCACTAATGCACTGATCAAAACCACAATCAAACAACTTTGTGAGAGATATTTCAAATTAGACATTTTACGTCAAAATTTTATGAACAACTTGAGCATTGAAATAAGTAATCGTAAACTAGACGTACACTCAGAATTCAAACGAAATAAACTGAACATTCATCTTGACAAATTCACTGGATATGATTCCAAATCGAAAAAGTTCATTTAACATCAACTCCTAGGAGCTATCTACCAGATCTGTTAGTCAACAATTACCTTGCTGATCCAGCATATACCATGGTCAAAAACCTTGAGTCGATTGACGAAATTTGGAAACACCTCGAACAAGCGCTCGGTGACACCAGGATGATGCTCAAGAAAAATTTCAATCAATTCAAATCCCTTGAAATTTCAAAGAAAAATCCAGAGAAACTCGTATCTGATATCGGCAATCTCATCAGCATGATGCAAGAAATGGCAGCTCTAGCTAAAAAAACATGATATCGAGGAACACCTTTATTATGGAGACACCCTCACTCACATTCAAAATCTTCTTGGTGATGGCAGAACGACGCGATTCCTTTCAGAAACCTATGAAGAAGACTTCACACCCAGAGAAACTTTTCGAATCGCAAGAATCGCATCAAAAGTATTCAGTCCGAAAACACGTCTTGGTTTCCGAGGAGCACAAGGAGGAGCCTGCCCATGTCGAGTTGCTCGAGAAATTCGAAGAGAGGTTCTTCAGAAATCCAGATCTTCCAAGCTTTACGAAAAACATCAGTTTATCATCTCACACTGAATCGTTCCAAACCGTTGACGAAGATGGAGACAGAGGTATCTATATGCTCCAAGAAATTCAAATCAATCAAAACAAGCTCCTCATTTTCTTTGATAATGGTTGTAATGACTTTGTTGTCAGCCAAAAAGCAATCAAGCCACTTGGATCAAATGCAATCAAAGCGTCGTCAAAATCAGTCATTCTTGGTGGTGTTGGAAACAGTATTACAAAATGAACACTTGGCCGTTATATCGTCAAGCTTCCACTGAGCAATGTAGAAATGGTTTCGTTTACCGGACCCTGCATCCCAAAAATCACATCAACATTTCCAACTTTTTCACTCATCGAAGCTCACAAAAACATTGACTAATCGTATTATTCACTTCAATCGAAGTTCTAAACTTTGTCAGTTTATTTCCGTGCACAACACCAACTGATTCATTTTTAGGCCTGGCTGAAATGACGCAAAGTGAAGATATTTGATTTGTGATTGTTGCGTTATGTAAATTTAGCATATCATATTTCCTGTGCAGATAAACATAAAATTCAAGACTCTTCTAGTGCAATTACATTGTCCTTTCAACGTATAATTATAACCTATGCGGAATATTTTTTTCTTCGTCGGTCATGTTACAAAATATGTAGTTGTCTGAAAAAAATTCTGAATATTGTGCATTTACAATCACCAAATGATTTAGCAAATATTGATGGACTGCGATGCGATAGACATTTTTTCAGCTAAAAGATCTCAAACAGGCTGACACGAAATTAATTGAGGTTTATACTGGTAGTCTTAACTGAAAGAAATTATACGGATCGAGTGATTGATGGTGTAAAACCCACCAAAGTGTTAATGTACTACTCTATAAAATATAAACGTAAGATAATGTAGAAACAACAGGATTGTTGACATTCCCACTATTTCTTTTGTCCTAGAGAAATATATCAAAAGAATATACTAATATAAACTAAAGAATGCAGCTCCAGAGCTGTCCTTATAAGCAAACCAATGACAACAAAAACAAAGCCAGACAAACCAACTTCTATCAAAAACACATGGCGACATGCCTACTTTTACATGCCCCTATGGCAGCATTTTTATAAATGCTCCGAAAACACTTTCAAAACGCTTTTATCAATAAGCACCAGTATTATCCAAATACTGTAAGTAAATTTCATCAAAACCATCAAGTATCAAAACAAGTCATCAAAACATTCAAACAATACACTTTCCACATTCCAAAACATTCAACAGCTTTTTCGCATCTGCTCCCTGTTTTGTAAGAGAGTCAGCAAGTTGGGACTCACTAGGCAACCATTTTAACGATACAATTTTTTTTTGGAGGGACAATATAAACATCACGTTCGATAGGTTTACCTTGTAAGAACGCAGCCTTGATGTTTGTAGCGTCCAGTTCTTACTAGCCACGATGGAAAGAATTAAGCGATTGCTTTCTTTGCTACCAGTTGGCGAGTCAGCAGGGATTGAAGATCCCTCTTGAAAACCTTTCACAACAAACCTTGCTTTAGGGAATGTTTCACCATTAACAGTTTTACGAGTGCAAACCTATCTGCCTGACAATGTTTCTTGGCCGACATCATCAACTTCAGTGTATGCTCCATACTTTTTCCACTTTTCAAGTTCTTGTAATTTAGCGTCTCTGAATTCATCAGGAACGGAAAAGGCTACGGAAACACAAATCTCATCTTTGGAAGGATCGATATTGCTAGATAGTTTCCACTCGTCCACCAAACTCCAATCGATCGAATAAGTTGATTCGTCACTTCTGACATTCAACCAGTTTTGATGGACTCCTCCTTTCTTTCCAGCCGGTCCTAGAACTTTAACGGTTTTCCATTGACTGGTTTCTGGACATTTGTATGACACGGTCTATTTGGCAACATAATTTGGTCAATGATAACTGGAGCAGTTTTGTGTCCGTCAGCATCTTGAACCACGTCCTCAGTTGGCTTTTCGGCAGTATTTTCAATACTTTCATCAGGGATTGGAGCTTCGGGATCAGTTTGGGTCTCAATGTTTTTTATTTCCGTTTTTTCATGTTTCTCAGAAGTCTTTGGTTCTGTTGTATACTGCAGTCTACATGGATGTACTCGACGAACAACACTTCCATGTCTTAGCATAACAACCTTTCCGTCTACTCCAATTACTGTGGCGGGTCCTTGCCATCTACGGTCATCGGGCAATTTATAAAAAACATGATCACCATATTGATACACACGATCACAATATTCACGAATGGGATGTTGTAAGGCTTTCCTGAGTTTCGAGCTTGTCTGGGCATGAATGAAAGCTTTCCGAGCAGAAGCAATAGCATTTAGATGGGTAGCAATGTTTGGACTAGTTGTGACTCCTTCAAGAGCAGGCAAATCGTCATGGAGTGCTGATGGTAATCTTGGGTTTTGTCCAATGGCGAGCTGTGCTGGGGTAAAACCATGTACAAACATGCACGTGTTACGGATGGATGTGGCATATTGCAGGGCAAGAGATTCCGAGAGCTTTGGATTGTCCTCTAGCATTTTCTCCATCATAATGTCCATGGTGCAATGATTTCTCTCGTTAAGACCGTTAGCCCACGGGCTTTATGCTGCGGTATGTTTGATCGATATGCCAAATTGATTTCCAAGTTCTCTCATTTCATCATTTGCAAATTCTCCCCCGTTATCCATATGAAATGTATTTGCAGCTCCAAAAATTGGTAACCATAGTTCAATAATTTTTGAAATAACAACATGCTTTTCCTTTGATTTGACGAAATCTGCTCGAGTGTAACGCGTTACCATATCAATGAGGTACAGTATATCTTTACCGTTTCTTTCTTTGAGATCAATGCTGACAACTTCATTAAATTTCATTTTATCGGGAGTAAACAAATTACCGACAGCTGGTTTTGGAATCGATGGTTTGTAGCGTTTACACACTTCACAGTTCTTGGTGTAATTTTCAAGGATGTTCAAAAATTCCTAGTCAGGATCATTCAAGCCACTCAAGACTTTTTTCATAAATTCGAAAGTTGGATGGCAAAACTGTCGATGAATTTGTTTGGCTGCATGCGTTTTTTGCTCTCTGGACATTTCTTTGACGGAAAACATAACATCAACTACTTCAACGGGAAATCCAGGTTGAATATTAATACACCAGTGACCAGACGGAGCATTAAACAGCTCTACATTGTTCTTAACCGAATTTATTGTAATTTCTGCAGTGTCATCACCTGTATTTATCAAAACGTTCCACTCTTTCATGTTGTGTTTCCCAAGAAGTAGTGGAAGATCGGTTTCAACAACATCAAATTCGATGAATGTTATTTGATTTGAAATCATGATAGGTGCTTTGATTTTCTTTATCGATTTAAAAACTCGTCCACCACCAAATTTGAATTTATTACTACTACTCTGTTCAGTGACCTTTTTACGCATACTGTCACTCATTGAATCAAGAAAGCAATCAGTCCATACAGATCCTGCAACATTCTGTGGGCAACCTGTGTCTAGGATCATGTAATTCAAAGCTCCTCCAGCAGATGTGTCAGCAGATCGACATTCAATGATGTTGTCGTTCTCGGTTTTACTCATGGATGCAACAAATGTATGGTTTTCATCTGAAGAATTGTCTCGATTTTTCTTCTTTTCACGATGCGGGCAATCTCTTGCAAAATGTGCGATGGATCGGCAGATACGACATGTTAACGGTCAACCATCCGAGTTTAGTGGATTAGTGCGAATTGGGGAGCGTGGGGTATATCGGTTGTTTGGTGGCGGTTTATCCTTTGATCGATATTGTTTCCATGCCACATACGATTCATATTCTTCAACGGATGTAAACAATGTTTCTGTTTTAACATTTACAGCTGCAGATTGCTCCGGTTGCGGTTGGTTACTCGAAACGGCAGATAACCCAAAATATTTCTTTAGTGCTTTCTTAGCTTGTTTATACATCTCATTTGGTTGGTCACCGTCAACCTCTCTCATAGCTAATCTTAGGTCAGAGTCATTTAGTTTGGCCCCACAAAGAAGATTCAGGCCATGAATTCTATCACCCAGGTTCATGTTGTATCTTTCCATTCGAACTTTGTACTTTTCATAGTGCATTATATATTGTTCAATTGTTTGTTCTTCTTTCCGAGAAAGAGTTCGAAATTCCTTCCATGTTTCAAATGCGGAAGTATTATCATCCTTACAATAGTAAGTCTCAATCAATTCAATGACTCTCTCCCAGCCATTATCTCCTTTCATTTCATTAGTATCAAAGGTGTCAAAAACCTGGCGACGAATTTCACTATTGTTCGGTAAGTGTAATGCCAGTTGTAAACCATGAACATTTTTAAGTCCTGCAACTCCTGCAGTAGCCTCTTTCCAGGCTTTCACTTCACGTAACCATAAAGAAAACTCCTTGTTTTCTTCGTCCCACTGAGGTGGGTTTAGAAAACCACTACTTGCCATCACAACCAACGTCTGCTACCATGAAAGAAATGATACGGATCGAGTGATTGATAGTGTAAAACCCACCAAAGTGTTAATGTACTACTCTATAAAATATAAACGTAACATAATGTAGAAACAACAGGAATGTTGACATTAACTTCATTTGTAGTCTGGTAATTAGGAGATTTTAGGAGAGTTCATCAGTCATATTTTGGAGGGATCCTATAAGATAAACCCAAAATTAAAAACGTACCTCCTACTTTCTGGTTTCCTTCCAATTGAATTTCCTTCGTGTTTTCCAAGCTATCACTTTGGAGCGTCAAAAACGCTAAATTTCTGGTTTTCTTCGCTGCTTTTTGTTGTTGTTATTCTAAGCTATGACTTTGGAGCACCAAAAACGCTAAATTTCTATTCGCGTGGTCGATCTAGCTTAAAAGCTCACCCGCAAGGCGATCTATTAGATGTCGCCACTTGGTTGCATCGTCCCGCTTTTTTTTCTTGCACAATTTTGTGAAAGCTCGATCCCCAGCCGCCTCGTGAAGCAACAAAGCTCCCTTCGGGAGCAATAACTGATTCTTGTAAGTTTTACTTTTCTCTGGTAAAGAGTACTCTGTACATTTATCCTTCTTTTATGTTACGGAATTGGAAATTGGAAATGGTGCTTCAATCTTTCTTTTACTAACATATTTGTGATTGACAAAGAAAACCACGAGAACTTTTAAAATCTTTATTAAATAAACCTGACGTAACCAAAGGTGTTTAGAAAACAAATAATATCACATTCGCATCCATTCGGATCGGTACCATTACAATTATTTGATTGTTGGAGAACGAAAATAAATATTCAAATCAAAACAGAAATCGAATCTTAAAAATAATATACGAATGTAACTCGATTCGTAACACCCTGGGATTTCAATACAAAACTATTCATTTGAATGTTGTAAATTGAAATTCGTTTTGATTTTTTTTTTACTATACTTGTGATCATGGTGCAAAGAAGACACCAAAACGTCAAACAATGAATAAAATTAAATTTTTAGTTTTCACTATTTTTATCAAAACTATTCAGCTCATCCATAACCACCTTTGCAGCGTCTGGACGACCAATCACCAAAAGTGCAGTATATAACTGTTCCTTCGTAGGGTTTTCCCCCGTAACATAATCATCCAAAAACGATCTTTCGAGGATTCAAGCGTATATAACCAAGCTTATCCGCGAGGTGCATGTAATTTGAACCCAAGTAATCCGTACCTTTATCTTTGAAGATCCAATTTCCAAAGTCAGAATCACTGAATATCAATGAAATTGGAGCAGCAATTTCATTTTATTTTATTTTATTTTATTTAAGGGCTCTGACCATTGGGAATTTTTTTTTACCATGCATAATATATCAGTTTCTGCCTGATATAACCAGCAAAACTACGACATGTTATACATGTTCTGTTAGACCATTATTCAAGATTCTGAAAATTTAAACTTTATGTAGAAGAAATGTCTGTCGGCTTACCCTGGAGTGACATTGTTTATCATATAGATTCGAATATGATCTCATTCAATCAGGGGTAAACTCTGAAGGGGGACTGACCATAACGGCCGACGGAACCGCGCCGATAGAGTATGAAAAGTGGACTCTGTTAAATATGATTTTTTGATAAAATTATGACCCTGTAGAACGAAAAATCTTTCCCAATTTGTAGTAATGTAAACTTGACATGTTTTATGTGTAACTCTTTCTAAAATCCATGAATCTAAACTTGGTCCTCGTTTGATGCCATGTTGAATCTTTTTCGCACGCTTTACTGAACTTTTTTTGAAGTTGCTGTAACTTTGTTTGTCTTTGAAATTTCTCTTGTGAACCTTTCTTTCTGCCAAAGATCTGGTAACCCTATATCATGCATCAACTTGACTCACCACGTGAGACATGTAAGACAATATTATATCATAAAACTCTTCAGTGTCCAAATACTCAAGTTTTAATATTATATCACTATCATAAGAAAGCGTAGAACTTCTTTATTCCACAGTTTTTTTTCTTTGTGTTTTTTCAACATCTTCCGTCAAGACGCTTGTGTCGTATTTTCTTAGTTGCAAAGGTACTAGAACACCCCAAATGTTCAAAGAAATGATTTATGATTTTAAAGGGTGTAAAGTTTGGAGGTTTTGACCCACTACATTTGGGTTAAAACATAGTATTTATGTTGCCTTAGCTTCTTTCTTCTTTCTTAATTTTTTTCACAAAGGGAGGGGTGAGAAGCACTTCACATTTTTTGGGGGGACCTGTGTAAACGTTGTCAATTTAACAAACAATGGATTAGCTTCAAAGTAAATTTCAATTTTCAACTGTGATTGTTTTTCATTATTGCGCCTCTTTTGATCGGTGTTTGTTCCGTCTACAGCTTCCTTCATTACATCTTTTGGTTTATTTTCAATATTGAAATATGATTCACTTGTATTTTCATTTTCTATTACTCCTTACCATCTGAGGGTTTTGTTTCGGTAGATCTTTGGCTGCATTCTTGTATGTCTTTTAACATTACATTCGGCTAAAGTAATAAAATCCAATAGTAATAGCGACCGTCTTTCAGCGAAATTGTGGGGTTTGAGCGTCGTTTTGAATCATGCGATCCATAAATCTCACTGCTACTTTCTTATTACGTTGATACCGTTCTTGGCATATTGAACATCGAAATTCTGCATCTTTTTCATCCAATGGTCGTCATCTTTCTTTTACTAACATATTTGTGATTGACAAAGAAAACCACGAGAACTTTTAAAATCTTTATTAAATAAACCTGACGTAACCAAAGGTGTTTAGAAAACAAATAATATCACATTCGCATCCATTCGGATCGGTACCATTACAATTATTTGATTGTTGGAGAACGAAAATAAATATTCAAATCAAAACAGAAATCGAATCTTAAAAATAATATACGAATGTGACTCGATTCGTAACACCCTGGGATTTCAATACAAAACTATTCAGCTCACCCATAACCACCTTTGCAGCGTCTGGACTACGAATTACCAAAAGTGCAGTATACAACTGTTCCTTCGTAGGGTTTTCTTCCGTAACATAGTCATCCAAAAACGCCTCTACAGGATCTTTCGAGGATTCAAGTTTCTTTATGAAAGCGTATTTATAACCAAGCTTATCCGTGAGGTGCATGCAATTTGAACCCAAGTAATCCGTATCTTTATCTTTGAAGATCCAATTTCCAAAGTCAGAATCACTGAGTATCAATGAAATTGGACCAGCAATTTCATTTTATTTTATTTTATTTAAGGGCTCTGACCATTGGGAATTTTTATATTTACCATGCATGATATATCAGTTTCCGCCTGATATAACCAGCAAAACTACGACATGTTATACATGTTCTGTTAGACCATTATTCAAGATTCTGAAAATTTAAACTTTATGAAGAAGAAATGTCTGTCGGCTTACCCTGGAGTGACATTGTTTATCATATAGATTCGAATATGATCTCATTCAATCAGGGGTAAACTCTGAAGGGGGACTGACCATAACGGCCGACGGAACCGCGCCGATGGAGTATGAAAAGTGGACTCTGTTAAATATGATTTTTTTATCAAATTATGACGCTGTAGAACGAAAAATCTTGCCCAATTTCACCCTCAAAGGTGACAATGGTCGAACGTGCGCAACGTACGGGGCTCAACTTTAGTATTTTTTAAATGATTTGTAGGCCCGGTTATAACATTGATATTCCAAGTTGAGTCGAAATTTTCAGCCAAATCTGAACGACTCTTGACATCTCCAGACTGCCCTGAAGTTGAAGCTCTCTGTTTAAGTCTTAGTATTAAGTATAAGTTTAAGTCTCTGCGAAATACCTGGGGAGGAAAGTTAAAATTTTAAGAAAGTGAAAAGAACATCTCTAGATATTCACTCAAGGATGTAAGTATGCAAGTACTTCAGTTTAAAGAATTATTTTACAAGATTTTTCAAGTCTGACTGAAGATTGTTGTTGTCTTCATTTTCTGTTGATGATAAAATCTAAAGGAAAATTTCTTTGTCAATGTATTTTAACTTTATTAGAATAAAATAGAACTTTCCATAAAAATTTGCCACAGAAATAACCTACTTTCCAAAAAAACTACTTCCCTTTAAAAATTACCCTACTTCCCTTAAAAAAATTACCCTACTTTTCTTTAAAAATTCTCCTACTTTTCTTTAATCAATTACTCTACTTTCCATAGAAATTTGCCACAGAAATACCCTGCTTTCCAAAAACACTACTTTCCTTTAAAAATTACCCTACTTTTCTTTAAAAATTTACCCTATTTTCCATAAAAATTTTCCACAAAATAACCTACTTTCCAAAAACACTACTTTTCTTGAAAAATTACCCTACTTACAAAAATGTTGCTACTTTCCGTATAAAATTACACTATTTTCCTTGAAAATAACACCCCTTTCCTCAAAAATTTACACGACTTTTCTTTGACAAAAATACACATCTTTTCTTTGAAAAGAATCGCACTATATTCGTTTTCATAAAATGCAAACCTTTCCTTTTGATCAATATCAGCCACTTTCCTTTGATTATGCATGTGGGATCTGTCAAGATCGAATAAATATATACTTCTTTACAACAATAACCGATATTAAAATAATTTTTCCTCTTAGGCACTTCTTTTTAGTTCATATCAAATTCACTACTTTATCTTTTTTATAGAAGACGATATATTACTGACTTAACAAACGGATTGAAGTCCCCCCCCTCCGGACAAAAACCTCCCGACCCCGGTGGTAAAAATTGGGTGCCCAGGCTGTCTCAAAATTTTTGCTGAGCTGTCGTAGAGGAAACTGTAAGGGCCTCGAAAAATCCGTTCATTATACTCGACTTAGGTTTTCGTTTTGATAAGTGCCTGAAAGGAGCTAGTCTTTATTTACATAGAAACCTTCTACTGAAAATAATACTCAATGCACCTTCGTATTGTTATCTCTTGCTGCACCCTCACAGCACCATTCATAAATTCTTGCTGCACCCTCACAGCCTAAAATACAATAAATTCCTGCTGCACCCTCACAACGTAAAAATACATAAATTCTTGCTACACCCTCACAGCATAAAATAAATAAATTTCTGCTGCACCCTAACAGTGTAAAAATACATAAATTCCTGCTGCAGCCTCACAGCGTAAAATATATAACTCTGGCTGCACCCTCACAGCATAAAAAAATATAAAAAATACTTGCTGCCCCTCACAGCGGAGAAATAGAAAAACACTTACTCACATCGTAAATACATATATTCCTAATGTACCCTCACAGCGTAAGAGAAGCCTTGAAGCAAACTCAGTATAAATTATCCTTACTTCTATTCGTTCAAAAACTAGCCGGTACCCGGCGTCGCACCCGCCGAGTAGGTGTTGCTTACGCACGATAAAGCCCTTTGGATGGTGGAGAGGGTAATAAAATTTGATTTATGTCAAAAAACGAAAAAACGCATACTTAAAACTGTTCAAAACTCAAAAAATCGTTTTTCATGCTTTGTGACGTGAATTCGGCCCTGAATGACGTCATCTGAAGGGTAATAAATTTTTTACCTAACTAAAATTCTTCTTTTATTTATCCAAAATATTCTCTTGGTGATTTCCGATTTCTGATCCGATGAGGTCATCTATTGCTTAAATCCTTCTCAAACACGGGATATTGTAATTTTCAGGTTTTGGTGACGTCATCGGACCCAAAACGCCTCAGTTCGAATATATCTACTTTTGAAAGTCTCTTTCTAGTCATAAGCCCGATGATTTAGAGAAGCTTATCTAGCCACATAGACCCTTTTTCACGTGTTTGACATCTGCGTAGACTATTCTCTTTGATTGCATCACAAGATGCGAATAACAGTTCTCATCAAATAAAGCACTACATCTTCTTGTAATGAAAAAGTGTACATACGTATGTTTCTATAGAAATACTCAGCTTGCTGTGTCGTAAGACCACATCGCAACATTGAGAGGAATTTGTACGTCAACGGCTCCAGCACATCCATTTGATATGTAAAATGTATTTTGATAAAATGGTCTTTTACTGTTTCATTCATACGGCTGATCACATTCTGAGGCAAAGAATCTGAATGAAAGAAAACAAAAGAAAAATTGATTTCCAAATCTTAGATCTGCTGTAATTTGATAATTTAAAAACAGCTATTTAGTAAAGTAAATGAAAGTAAACAAAAGACCTTTAAGTACTGGTACAAAAAGACATGTAGCCAAAATACCATAGAAATCAATTTTGAAACCCAAGAACTTTGTTTGAAATTAATGACATAATAAAGCAATAAAGAAACGTACAATTTACGTGAAAGCCAAGATCTTTTTTGGTTATTGCTTTACCGTCAATCTCGTATGTTTGTGTTGATTTGCGATGGAAAAGATTATGTCGCCATGAGAATGTTTTGTTCTCTATTATTTTGACCAACGCTCATTTTATCTGGGGCCAGTGTTGATCAAAGGTTTCAATGGTAGTTTCTTTCAATGCAGTGTCACACCTCTTCATGTCCTCCTCGGACTTTTCAGATGCTATGGAAGATTGATTTGAAATATCAACGGCTCAAAATTTAGCTTAAAATATTCTAAAAGACTAGAAATTAAGAGATCGGATTAAGTTAATGGAAAGTATGGAGACTGCTCAGACTAAGATTGTGCATACAAAGGGGTTTTAATAACGCTAATGAAAATTTGTTGACAGAATCAATTTTAAAGTAACATCACTTACCCTCGAACTGATCAGAAAGGCCTCGTGACGGTACATCATTTTTTTCATGTTCTTCAGTCGAAGGAAGTCGAGTGGAAGGGGATGGTAACGTCGTGTCCTCTGCAAGTAAAAGAAAATTTTTATTTAAAAAGCTCTGAGTACTCATCAAGTCAACACAGTGACGGATGTTAATCTAGTGGATCGGAACTTTTCGAACTAATACCCACTACCTTCCTTCCTATTCTTAACCGTTATTGGTTTAAATGGGAGAATTGACACAAAACATGACCACTTTAGGTTGATTAAACATTCGATCCTAAAGTACACGTTTTTTTTTTTAAGAAACACACTTTTAAGAAACATGAGGCTCAGAATGCCTAAAAACTAAGAAACATCTAAGAAACATGCTGAGGCTGAAAATGAAAAAATGACATTTTTAATTCGTTTTTTTAAGAATAACCTTCCAATCAAAACATCAAAAATAGGCTGATTATGTCAAAAAGTTTAGAAACATGTAAGAAACATTTAAGGCTCAAAAGGCTGATTTCTTAAGAAACATTGAGGCTGCTTGGTAAAACTAGTTTCTTAAAAAAAAACAAAAACGTGTAATCATTGGGGCGATTTCGATGCCTTGACTACTTTAGGTTTGTCATGCATCGTTGTATGATACTTCGAGGGCTATGTATTTCTTTGCCATGCAAACAGAGTGGACGCAACCCCTTTTATATTGATCTGATATATTTCTCAATTCTTTTTTCGATATCTGAATATTCTTGGTAAGATACTTGATGCGATCTTTTACTCAGTGATCGTGTTAACTTGGCTCGTTTAGAGCCGACATCAACTTGGTTTTTGAAAGTCTTAAATAGTTTGTCTTTCTTCAAACTGTTCTTTGTGTCTTCATTGTCCGATATTTGTCTTTGATTGATGCATTTGTCTTTGATTGATGCATCGTTTGGAAGAACAAGGATTATTTTAATATCTTTGCCCAATAACCTGAGCCATATTTCTTTCATTTAATATTTTAACTCTGAGAATTTCCAAACAGGATGTTGCTCTTGGTATTTTCCGTATATTTTCCAATTAGATATCATGATCTATAATAAGATTACGAATTTGGTGCTGTCGCGCTAGATCATCTGACTGCACATGCATCGAGCCTTCTAGTTCTACTCTGTTCCGTTATTTTGCTCTTCCTTTGAGTCTAAACTTTCCTGACTTTTCTTCTCGTCTATTGGTTTTCGAAATGTCGTTTGAGCAGCACAAAAAAAAACGATTCCTATCAGGGGTTCTCTTAGACCAGCTTTTACAATGTCTTTATAGTACTGTGTGTAGTTTCAGATTCAAAACATAACGCTCGTGATGACAATCAGCATCAAGAAGAACCTTTACATTTCTCATTTTGAATAACTTTGTCTTCATAGACTCGATCGAGGATTAAATTTACAGTTTTAACTAACGGTACATTAGTGAAGAGTGATACCACGTCCAGTGAAATAAATGTGTATTCGTCGTTATCAAGAAGCTCCTTTGCTCCACTTGTGTCATTCTTGTTCATGCTTTGAATTTTGTAGTTTTACAAGATGCATATTTATGGAGTTACTTTTTTGCTTTTTATTCAAATGGAATCTTCATTAAATGTCAAGCTCTAATAGCATCATCGTGATCAATGTGCAAAACTTTCATTCTTTGTAATATTGGCCAACTTTTTTCATAGAATATTTTGAAATTAAAATCACAAGTGTGAAGCTCAGGGATTGGTCGGTGAGCGTGATTTATAAGGAAATGAAATGGCAGTTCCTTAAACCTCATACAATTCCAAATCCTTGGTGATAATAACATTTGGTTGGGCTTTCTGTATTCCATTGTGAAAAGTAAAGTATTCAATTTCTTTTTAATCAGATCCTCTGATTTGGTCTTGATTTGGATTATTTCTTAGTTTTGCGCTGGCATGATGTTATCGCATGCTATGTTATCGCATGCTTTAATGTCTTTTTGGAGCTTGTGGACTTCTTTGATTTTACATTCTGTATGTTTTTGACTTGAGTCAAACCTTTTTAGCATGTCTGGTGATATTTTTACACAGTTTCGACATTGAAATCACCTTGCTATGTAGGCGAGGTTAAGTTGAATTTGATAAATTGTTAGCTCAGAGCAAGCAAAGTCGATGGCATGTCCTACATTCTAGCGTGTCTTTTTCTGAAGATTCTGGGCTTGTAACGCAATTTTCATGCTGCATGTTCCATTATTCAGTGTTGATTTGTCCTTTTTTTGCTTTGATTTTGTCGCCATTTTCATTTTCTTTTCATGAGCATGACCGTTCAGATTGTCGTCAAATCAAATCTATTAGTTCGAATCACCCATTCCAACCTAAAAGTCATTCCTTAAAAGGGCGTTACTTGTTGGTAGAATTAGATAACACTTAATTAACACTTAAGTTCTGTAAGGATTGAAATATCATAATAATCGGATTTTCTCTGCTTTTATTCGTATATCTATTTTTATTTATTAGAGCAGTACGAAAGATCTCATTATGACTCATAGTTCTATATTAAATTAAAATTATTTGTTTTACCATAATTTATTGCTGATGATAACACATACAATAAGATGTCAAAATATTCTTTATAAGATCGAGATAATTTCCTTGAATTTTGAATCTTAAAATACGGAAATGCTTTTATTCGGTTTTTGCTTTGTTTTATTTTATATCGAATTTTATGGCAAAGATGGTTCTTGATTTTACCAAAGATAGGCAATTTTAATATTTCTGAACCTCAAAAATTAAGATATCCAATTACCGAATATACCGGAAAATATCCATTGGTACCTTTTGTATCTTATATAAAAAAGCTGAAAGTTTTTTTTCCTGTAAAATGCATATTTACAGTTAGTTACTTCAGTGGCTCTGTTTAAACAATTTATATATATATATATATATTGCAGAAATTTCTAGAATTTCTAACAATGAAAAATATTTAAAATTTTTGTATCTATTTAGCCCATCAAATTTGAAAAAAAATCATTGTCTTTAATTTTTATAGTTATCTCTAAGGAACCCATTTGCGACGTTTTAATAAAAGCTCATCAAAAGCTTTTTTAGTTGAGGTTATCATTTTGGTCTATGTAATTTTTATGCATTTTTATTTTATAGAAAATTAAAAAGAATATAGCAATGGATAATAAAAAATGCATAAAATGTGGTAGAAGGTGTGAAATTAGCAATATCCGAAAGTTATGTGCAAGTTGTAACCAGCAAAGGACACCAAATGTTAAGCTAAAAAAAAGAACAAAACTACAAGGTATTTTATCTTTTAAATATAAAAGAGACAATTCTTCTGCGTTGCCCAATATTTTATTCCACCTGTGTGAACACAACTCAACCCTCGTTTTCTTGCATACGTGACGTAATCAAACGGGGAAGTTACAAAAACAATGAGAAAGAGAGAAAGATTTTTCAAATAGTTTAATGTTTCTTTCGACTCGGTTGAAAACGTTGGGTACTCCATTTTAGCACCCAAATTTGGGTGTCTATTTACTTGGGTAATTAAAATCTGCAGACCCAAAAATTTAATTATAATTATGATAATATACAATATAATATACAATAAAATTTATGAAACCCAGAACAGATTGATTAGATGATCTCTTTTGTAATTTGAAAAAACATTGATAAATGTAACACATGCGTAACTATTTAAATTATATACGCCGCTACTATTTAATCTTTACCCTATTTAAATTACTATTTAATATTTTGAAATAATAAACTAACTTGACATTGCTACATAGTGTTTCATGCTATGTAATCGTCAGGCGATTCGGTTGCGGCTTTATTTTGCAACCTCAAAAACATAATATGCTATGACACATTATTACACATTACATTTTGTGCTATCTTATCTCACATTATAAAAAATGGAACATGCCAAAAATTTTCCTAGCTTGTTCTTAAGATGAGATGTACCAAAAAAGATATTCAAATTTGGGTGCCAAATTGGGAACCCAAAGTGTTCAAACGATCCGTTTCTTTCCGATAGAAGATTTGCATGAGATATTTTCTGTTATTTACGACAATAATTAAATCTTTCAATGCTCATTTTTTCAGAATATACAGAAGACAGCAGTGACGATGATTATATCCCTCCTTCTGCCTCTTCTGAGAATGGTAAATGAGTAGTTTTGGTCATTCTGAAAGGAAATTCTACATCTAAAATTAGTCATTGATGTAACATCTGTAACTTTTGTAAGTTTGATGCTTGTAATAATAATTTAAAACTTTAATTTTATTTTTTTCAGAGTCTTCAGACAACAGTAGTGACGATGATCGCATGCCTTCTCCCTCTTCTGCAAGTGGTATATAAATACTTTCAATTTGAAATAATACACTTAAGCGAATTCCCTTGATTAATTTTACTTAAGTTTGTTTTCGCCTTGTCCTGATTGTTATTTTCTGACGTGTAATTTATTTCGTCATGGGGAAAACGGGACGTTTTGCATGACGTTTCTTTATTTTTTTCGTTGAAGTTAGCTTTAAAATATTTAGTTTGCAACAATTTTATGATATTTCTTGTCAAATATCAATGTATAATTTCTTATTTTTAAACACTTTAGCTAAAAGGGCTAAATTTACAAAGAAACCATGGACAGACGATCAAGTAAAGAAGAAAACAAGTGAAAAGAAACTATTTAATAAAAAAGGTATACTACTTGAGCTCATTAGTCTGGAGACAAAATGGCATTTTTCTCTATGGTCAATTTCCAAGCCAAAAAATTGTAAAAATGCTAAGAGCAGTGACGATGAGTGCATCTCTTCTTTTCCCGCTTCTAGAACTGGTAAATGAGAAGTTTTGTGAAAAAAAAAACAGTGAGGACAGCAGTGATGATGATCGTTTCCCTTCTACTTCTTCAGGGAATGGTAAATAAGGACTAATGTCAATTTGACATTTTACATTTAATCGTATTCCTTTGATTTATTTCACTTAAGTTTATTCTTGCGTAAAACATGATCGTCATTTTCTGGTTTGTACTTTATTTTTTCAGGGGAAAACGATACGTTGTGGATGATTTTTTGACGTTTTTAACCTAAATTCTTTCGGCTTTTGAATTCACATTATTCTTAAAACACCCCGATAAAGCTTTTCGAGAGCTTCCCGATGGTATACTAATAAAGTTTACTAAAATTTGGTCTCTCTTTCTTCACTTTCTTTAGGTTAGGCTCCTTGACTGTAGTACTTAAAAATTGGCGCACTGACTTCACAAAATTTGTCTTTAATTTTAACATTCCTAATTTCAATCTACATATATGATAGAGTATTTTTTTAAAGAAGCCAGAATTTCTCCAGAAAGCAAAGATTTTTTTGTTAACAAGCCTACTTTGAAGGTTAGCTCTAAAATGTTTAGTTTGCAAAATTGTATGATATTTTGTCAAATCTCAATGTATGATTTCTACTTTTATTTGCTCAAGCTAACAGGACTAAAGTTACAACGAAGAAGAAGAAAAGAAAGAAGAAAACAAGTGAAAAGAAACTATATAATAATAAAGGTATACTACTTGAGCTCATTAATCTGGAGACAAAATGACATTTTTCTCTATGGCCAATTTCCAAGCCAAAAAATTTAAAAAATGCTAAGAGCAGTGACGATGAGTACATCTCTTCTTTTCCCGCTTCTAGAACTGGTAAATGAGAAGTTTTGGTCATACTGAAAGGAAATTTTAATATTTAAAAGTGTTTCATCGGGATATGATAGCTGTATGCCATGAACCAATTTTATCACGTTTGATGTTTGTAATAATAATTTAAAACTGCCATCATAATTTTTAGAATCTTCAGAGAACAGCAGTGATGGTGATCGTATATCTTCTACTTCTTCAGGAAATGGTGAGTAAGCACTTTGAATCTATTCGAAATTTTACATTGAAACGTATTTCCTTGATTAATTTTAGTTAATTTTTTTTCGCCTAAACCTGTTTGTTATCTCTCTTCTGGCCTGTTATTTCGTCAGGGGGGAATCAAGTTGTATTGAATGACGTTTCTTGTTTTTTTGCGTCAAAAAGTGCTAGAATTGACATTCAGTAATATTGGACCAGCAATTCTTTATTTATTTTGGACAATATATTTCGAATAATTTAATATTCATCTTCCGGTCTAAAAATATACAGTGTAAAAAAACAGTAAAAACCATTTGATTAGCAACAATATTTTCATCACATCTACATACAACAACGATACTCTAGAAATGAGACATCACTAAAAAACAAATCACATAAAAATTGAATTTGTCAGAGGCATCACTAGGAAATTAAATTTTAATTGTTAATGTTCTGCTTTTATATTCGTCTTTTGTATTGAGACGTGGTTTTAATTTGTCTATCCACAAAGCTTCAAGAGACATTAGACATTGTTCTGACTTTATTGTTCTATCAATTATCGACACATTATCCATTGACAGTTCTGAATTGCAACTTTGAAAATGACTGCCCACGGGAATTTTCTCGTTTTGGTGCTCTTTAATTCTGGTAAGTAATAAGATGCCGGGCAGTCTGCCCAACATAGTTCAATTGGCATCGAGGACACTCAACTTTGTAGACTACCATACTTTTGAGCTCTTTTTCAACCTGTTGTTTCACAGATGGAAGAACATGTTTCGTCTTTTTCAGTTTTTTAACAAGTTTATATGGTGCATTCATACTCTCAAGGATTTCTCAAACTTACCTGTCGCATTTCCACAATACTGGACAAAGAAGAGTGTTGGTTTTATTCCTTCTTTTTCGGTCTTTTTTTTTCAGATTTCGTTTCTAGAATCTTTGAGATAGTACTTTTGATGATTTCATCATAGAACACAGCCGGGTATTGATTGCGTTATAGAATCGCGTTTGCTTTTATAAGACTTATGGATGTTTTCCCACGAATTACAAATGTTAAATATACGATGAACGAGATTAGAAACAACGTTTTTCTTGTATCTAGTAAAATAGACATTTTTTGACGGTTTTTATCTAAATATCCTCAGGTAGAAGAATCGATCATGTCCACAAACCACCTCTATATAGACATTTCAGAAACTTTTTGATGGTTTATCTTAAGTTAGATCATTCTTTCGGGACTTGTTTTGGGTTAGGATCCTTTGCTTGAAAGCCGGAAAATAGGCTCAGCGACTTCACAAATTGGTCCAAAATTTTTCACTTCTTCTAATTTAAATCTACATAGTATTTTTGATAAAACAAAATTAAAATTTTTTCTTAGCAAGCGTAGTTTTATTCAAGCTCACCTCGAAAATGTCTAACTAGTTTAGAAAAGTTGTATAATTTTTTTGTCAAATGTCGATGCATGAATTCTTCTTTTAAACATTCAAGGTAAGAGGCGAAAAGTTACGAATGAACCACGTCGAGATGATCAAAATAAGAAAAGAAGAAGGGGACAAAAACCATACAATAGAGAAGGTATGCTACTGGAGGTTATTGTATTGAGGATAAGATGTTATTTTTTAAAATTTCTAATGGAAAATAATAAAAATAAATATATTTTTTCAATTTAAATTGTAAAACGCTAAGAACAGTGACGATGATTAGTTTCTCTTTTTTTTTAAACTCTGATGGATAGTTTTGGGCATTCTAAAAGGAAATTTTACATCGAAAAGTATGTCATTGGGATATGGCAGCTGTATGGCATGAACCAATTTTATCACGTTTGATGTTTGTAATAAAAATTTAAAACTCCCATCATATTTTTTTTAGAATCTTCAGAGGACAGCAGTGATGATGATCGTATCTCTTCTACTTCTTCAGGGAATGGTAAATAAGGCCTAATGTCAATTTGACATTTTACATTTAATCGTATTCCTTTGATTTATTTCACTTAAGTTTATTCTTGCGTAAAACCTGATCGTCATTTTCTGGTTTGTACTTTATTTCTTCAGGGGAAAACGTTACGTTGTGGATGATTTTTTGACGTTTTTAACCTAAATTCTTTCGGCTTTTGAATTCACATTATTCTTAAAACACCCCGATAAAGCTTTTCGAGAGCTTCCCGATGGTATACTAGTGAAGTTTACTAAAGTTTGGTTGAAAATTGTATGACACATTGTGAAATATCTATGTATGATTTCTTCTTTAAAACAATCAAGCTAAGAGGAGAAAGATTGAAAGAGGACCAGAAAACGCGAAGAAGGCAAACAATATAGAAGGTATACTACTTGAGCTCATTGTCTCGAGCTGAAACTGGCGTTTTGCTTTATAGATAAGTTCCAGACCAAGAAACTATAATTGAACACTTAAAAATAAGCATATTTCTTTCAATACCAAATTGTACAATATTGCTTTTTCATAATTTTTCTTTGAAAGCTGTTTGCTTTACTATTTCTTATTTTAGTTACTGAAGATATTATCAAACATTTTGGAATCAGAGATCCTTTAACTCGGAACAAAAAGCAATATAATTTTAAATGCCCATACAAAGATTGTCCCTACGACAACAGAGATTTAAAAAGGCACCTAACGACAGTACACACCTGGACTGAAGAACGATCAAAACTGGAAGTGTCTTGTCGTTTAAAAATGTTCAAATATTTAAACAAAAGAAGCAAGACAGGAGTCTACAAACCTCGTGTAAGAATTTTTTTCACGAAGATAAATGTTCTCATTGACCCTGTTTCTGAAACGGAACACGTCTTTTCCTAATTAAGAATTATTTTTTACTTCGATAAAGTAGAAATTTAGCTTTTATGTCCTAAAAACCCCCTCTTTATTCGTCAAAATAAGCTGGCAATGGCAGATGTTGCTAAGTCAGAAAAATATGTCAAACTCAAACTCAAGACCTAGCAATGGAAACCCCCTTACTCTTAAAATTGTTGTCTTCTAGCTTCTACTGTTGTTTATCCCTTTAATACAGCTATCTAATTGAAAATCTTTAACTACCATAAGTTTGTTACATCAGTTGATGCTGATAGTTTTCTTTGAGATCCTTTGCAACTTCCTTGTTATTGATGATTTTGATTTGGAGGATGAATATCATGGTGATAATTTTAAATTCGTAGACGACACTTGATTTTGGAAAACTTGGTATTTTATCTTTCATATTTGTAAAGTAACTTGCTTATAGAATATATCACTTTCAAGTTTATTTTTTGTCCGGCTGTACTGATCTTATTTTCAAGTCTATCTAGAAGTTGCTCTCATTGCTTTCTTGATCCAAATAGTTATTTCGTTTTCCCGATCGGTATCACGTTCTTTTGCACAATGTTTTGAAGAATTCGGATCTTGAAGAAAATTATCAACATCGACTGATTTAACGGACTTATTGAAGTTAGAAACAAGTTATTTGACCAATATACCGAATGTCCCGTAAACATAACGTAACATGAAATTAAATGCCGATATCCTGAGCAATCTTTTTAGAAAAATAATGAAAAATTTGAAAAAAAGTTACTCGTTTACTAAAATGTACAGTAGGTTTCTTGTTTTTGAATACCTTAAAGGAAGAAATTTTGGCGGGAACTTGATTTTGCCCAATCCGCCAAATCAAGTTTCCGTTAAAATTTATTTTTTTAACATCCGCCAAATTAAATTTCAGCCAAATTTATGTATACTTTTTCTTAACTCAAGTTTGTGCTATTTCAGGCCATAAAACAGGTTTTTGGCTCATTTAATATCCTTTTTTGGCAAAAAGATCCTTCATCAGCCAAATTAATTTTTTTTCAGTTGTCCGCCAAATTAAATTCCCGCGAAAATTTCTTCCTTTATCTGCAAGTTTTAAAAGCCTACATATGGTAGCAAAAAATACAAAAATGAGGCCGAATCATAATTTTACTTACCAAGACTAAAGTTGTTTACAATGGAAATTTTATTCGATTTTCCTAATTTCAAACTGATTGAACAAAAAAAACGTCAGTTTATATCTGAAAAAGCTTATCAACCATATAAAACAGACAAAATGGCAAAAATATAACCTGTGCAAGGAAGAGAAATAATTCTTGAATTATAAACAGGAACAACCCAATCACAACTAAACAAAGAGAAATCCAGTAAGAGAGTAAGTAAAAGTAAAAGAAATAAATGGAAAATGGAAAGATGAAGACCTAAGCCTGGGATTAGGTTTGGCCATGTGTGAGCATACCCTGCTAATCGAGTGACCCGTCATCCAACCAAGAAATAGAAAGTGCTGATGCCTACACAGTTAAGAAACAAAGGAAATAGTTAAGAAAAATTGGCTGATAACTCGATGCACATCATAGGACCAAGTGGCCTAAAGTCTACTATTGGCTGTACTTGTGTTGTTGATGATGTTGATGACACTGAGTCCAGTAAAGTAGACCAGGGGCATTTCGCAGATGCCATTTTTCAGTTTCGTTTTCAAACGTTCACCCAAACTTTATGTAAGAAACTAGCCCCTACATCTTTGATCTCTTTCTAAATAGGACTGGGTCGATACAGTCATTTTTCGAAGGTATTGGACTGGTATATCGTCAAATACTACCAGGCCATTTATCAGCGTCATCCAATCTTTCAATAAGCGGTAGAAGGGTGAAAAGGAAAATAAATAAAATTATAAAATTAAAATTACAAAAAAAAATATAAATATATAAAAATATAAATATATAAATTCACAGAGTGCTCAAGAAAGAAATCGAGCAAAAATAGGAATTTTGAAATAATAAACTTATTGCTACACGGTGTTTCATGCTATGCAATCGCCAGGCAATTGGGTTGCAGGTTGTTTTTTGCAAAATTAAAATTATAATTATAATTAAAAAATTATTGTTTTAAAGACATCTCTAAAGCAGTCAGTTTATTAATGAATACACTTCGTTTATGGTATACTGCTTTTATCTCATATAAATTATGAGAAATTTTCGACAGTCTATTGTGCGACTGTCATCATTCAGCTCGACTGATGAATCTGAATTGTAACGACAATTTTATTGACGTCAATTTTAATTTCTCTGAGCCATGTTTGATTTTTTGGAGACCTTATACATAATAGCCTAACTTAATCTTTCATAGGTTTGTAAAAAATGCAACATATGCGTGGAGAGGTTCACAAAGCATCTACAAAATTCACACAAGAAACAAGTACAAAAGGAAAAATGCATCAAGAAGCTCACCAAGCGTCTCTCTTCTGAGCCCAAGATAACAATTATTCAACACGAAGTACGCAGTGACCAGACATCGACATCTAGTGACTCTGATTCTGAGAAATCTGAATCTTATGAACTTGGAGGTTATATGTCTGTCATCAAAAACTCAAAAAAACTTTCAGAAAGGAAGAAAAGAGAACTGAAAATACAAAAAGGAAACTTCTGCTTTTTATATGAAACATATGATAAACTGGCTACCGACTTTATAACTTGGGTAACATTGATAAAGACAGAGAAAGGTGCCAAGCAAGCCGCATCAAACTTGTCTAAAGTTTGGAAATGTATAGATTCTGAGCTGAGTTTATACCCAAATATGTTAGCAGATTCGGCGCTACTTGAGGATAAATTCTTCCTCCCCCTTTTCATTAAAATAAGGAACAATAGTAAAAATGGAGTCCAAAATAATGACTTAAAACCATCCACCGTAATGGGTCGCCTGTCAAGTATCAAGCTGCTCCTTGACTTCGTAACATCAAGACGGCTTTACATAGGTATGCTTTTATTTTGAGAGTTTGATGTTGAAAAGAAATTTTGTGTAAGGGCTAAAAAGATACAGAACGTGCAAGAAATTTCCCCGAGGCATAATGAGAATGATAATTCTTCATGTCAGCAAACCAGACTGAATCGAGTTTTATTTATCAAGTTTTACATTTTTTTTATTCAGGATTGACATCTCATGCTATTCAGATCATAAGACTCAAGCTGAAAGAATTTCATGACAGACTAAAAATCTATCATAAGGCTAGAGAAAGGTAAAGTTTGGTTTTAATTTGTTTTCTTTTTTTCAGATTTGAAAATAGTGTGTGGACTGTACACTTCCATTTCTAATCTTTTAAATGTTTGTCAAACGTCAAGTTAACATCGAAAATGTCCAGTCTAGAAAATACAAGGCAAATTATATATCATTTTCTGGAAACTCCAGATAAGCAACGGGTGTTATACGTTTTTCAGTCCTATCAACTTCTATAAAATAGCTCCTCACTCGATGAAGGCAAAAGCCTAACTGAATAACTAGTAATCTAAGGCTCTATTTATACTACAATGATTAAAAATCAATTATGTCATTAACTACCTGGTTGGGGAAGACAATTTTTACATTGTTAAATTTCTTTTGTGTATATAGATTATTTCATGACAAATAAAATTCCCCAACCAGGTAGTTAATGAGATAATTGATTTTTGATAACTTTAGTAGTATAAATAGAGCCTTAGATTCCAAGGCATTCAGTTTAGGCTTTTGCCTGCATAGAGTGAGGAGCTATTTTATAGAAGTTGATATGACTGTTTTTATATTGAATCTTTTTCACGCTGATTCAATGTCCATATGAAAAGCTGATCAGATATTATTGTAGCTTTATTAGAAGAACTGTCGGCAATTTTTACCGATGATTTCGCTCAATCTCTGCGGAACGCTAAGGTTTTTTCAACAATTATGCACTTTTTTTCCCTTAAGTTAATATCAATACAAGATGTCTAGGGGAATTGGTAAATTAAACTCATTTGAATAGCCAATTCGGGGCGGCCCCAACCTCTATTTTGACAACGATTCATATGAAGATAAAGTGACACGTTTATTTCTATTTTTTCACATTGTAGTACGTTCTCATAAAACGCAATGTTAGAAATATGACGGTACTATGTTTTTGATGTAGATATTTTGCTGAACCCTGTTTTTGGGCCACTCGAAAAATGTGACCCAACTGTGATTGAATGAAAAGCCTGCAAAAAGAATAATCTTCAGAAAACTTTATTATGGGAACGAACACATTCCCTAAAATAAAAGACAAGTCACTACTGTACCACAGATTTATCGATGATATTTTCCTGATATCAACATCTTCGACAAGCGAACTAGAAACCTTTCTACGTGATATCAACCAAATTCATAACTCCATCAAATTTACGACCGGAACATCAAAGACCGAAATTAACTTCCTCGACACTACAGTATAAATAAAGAACAACCGTCTCTACACCAAAACGTATAAAAAACCATCAGGCAGAGCATCTTATCTCCATCACACATCTTACCACCCCTTTTCCTTAAAAAAGAACATTCCCTACGGACAAGCCTTAATAATGAAACAAATCAACACGAAACAACAAGAATACGACAAATCGATCGAAAACTTAAAAATATCCTTCAGGAAAAGAGGTTATAAAGAGAAAGAAATCACAGAACATTTCCATAGAGCATCGACCAAAGATAGGAACGATCTACTCAAAAAGAAAGACCCGAAAATAAAACCGGACAGAGTACCCTTTATAACTACCTACAACGACGCCCTACCCAACATAAGACAAGCGATCAACAAAACGTGGAATATATTACAAATTAATGATGAAATCAAAAAGTCATTCTCCGAAGAATCTTTCATTGCATACCGTCGAAACTCTTCTAAGAGATATAATAGGACAGACAACAATCATCAATGACAAAGTCCGCAGGAACCTTAATAAAACAACCCTAGGTAAATGTACCCCATGCCTCACACCCCAAAGGAGTCTATGCTGCAAACAGGTAAAAGAAACAAAAACATTCACCAGCAACACCACCAGCAAAGAGTATAAAATATACCATAAAACATATTGCCGTAGCATCTGTGTTATCTACTTGATGGAATGCCGTAAATGTAAAATACAATACGTAGGTAAAACGAAAACTACATTCAACGTAAGACTGAACAAACACCGCTCGGCAACAGCACACCCAACACCAACCTCCATACCAGCCGATCTACACTTCGCTAACCCCCAGCACAACTTCCTAAACGATGCGAAATTCACCATCATTGAAGAGATAAAGCGAAAGTCAAAACTGATCGAAGAAAAAGACAACATCCTATTAAAACGCGAGAACATTTGGATCACCAAACCAAAGACCTTGAAACCCCTCGGATTGAACCAAGAACTGAACAACGTCTGAACCACCCCAAGCGCCAAAATCTATTGACCCTTAGTACCCAAATTCGACGTCACCTCCAGATGGCTTTTAATTCTAGTAGAAAATGACGTCATTAATTGACGTTAAATACTTTTTTTAATGTATAAAATCGAGTTTTTTTAGCAAGAAATACACCTTGAGAACGGCGATCAGCCGAAACTAATCGGAAAATTTGTTTATATTTATTGCCTTTTCTCCTTCTTCTCCGTACAATATATATACTACCAACCCTAGTCATATATGAATACTGAAAACTAAAAGTGCAAAAAATAAATAAAATGAAAAAAGGAGAAAAATGGTGTTGGATGTATTTCAATTGCCATAAACGATTTTTCTGAATTTTGTCTTTTTTCAGCATTAATTTTTTTAAATCATATTTGACTATAATATATTTTAAGTGGACTATTATTATCATTAATTTTATCGAAGTATTCTTATAAACTTCCTTTTCAAATATTAAAGTAAAACAACCTTATTACTTTTTCAATTTCACATACACACAATTAATATTTTTTCAGGACTACTTTACAGGTTACTTTTTAACGACCGAAGAAGTAAAGAGCTAAGTTTTTAAACTTTTAATCTTAGATTCATGCAGACATTCAAATCAAATCGAATACTTACCCCGTCAGATATGGAAGTGTATGGGGGAGCTCCACAAATTCAGGAAACTGTTAGCATCCTTAATGAGATCAATAAAGATAACAGTCACCAGTATTCCCAAAAAGAGGCTGTATGTGCCAGAAATCATCTAATGGTTATCATAACGGTTGGAAATGCTGCCCGTGCTTCTAACCTGATTAATCTGTCTGTTGAAGATGTAGAAAATGCTGTGCGAGAGGAAGAATTCGATGCTTTTGCAATTGCATCTATTAATTACAAGACAAGTCTTTTATATGGAATAAAGAAATTACTGCTGGGCAACGATTTGTTACAACAATTGAAAAACTTCATTGAATATCTGAGGCCCAAAATAACCATCAATGACCCTGCTGATAAACATTCACAGCCCGTCTTCACCTCTTGTAGAGAAAAAGGTCCGATGTCTCACTCCGCCATCTCAAATGCCATGACTTCTATATTCAAGCTGATACCAGAATTTGCATTGCAAGAAAGGTAAGTTTCCGTTATTTTTACATCAATTACTTTCGAAAGAATGCTTGTGCCAATCACTTGTGGCATACCTGCTTTTCATCTAGGTTCATAAAACAGGATTATCGACCTCGTCGATTCAACAAACATTACTTTGAAATTTAGTACAATCTATTTATTTCAAAACTTTTTTTTTTTATTTTAAGGTTTCAGAGGATATCACCAACGAAGTTGAGACATTCTGTTGCAACTCAGCTTGCAGGTAGTTTTTACTTCCCTAAGAAATCTTTTAAGCACGTTTTTTAACTATTTAAGTGAATGTTCTAAAACCATGAGTTCCATAAACATGCAAACGTTGCATACAATGCGTCCATAAAAAACGAAACAGAAAATGGTATATAAAAAAATTCTCATGAATTATTTTATTTGTCATCATAATTTGGTTTTAACGGTTTCTTAATTAAACGTTTTAATGATTGTGTTAATTATTACTTTCACAAAAAGAACATAAAAGAGAAAAGTCATGTCATCAGCTCTCAATAAATATACGCTTTTAATTACATTGTTAAAAACACATAATTACAAGCTATAAAAATAATTTATGAGGATTTTTTTATATACCATTTTCTGTTTCGTTTTTTTATGGATGCACTGTATAATTCCTTCGAACTACAATACATATCATGACCATGGGTGAATGAAATACTGAAAAAGTGCTGATGTCAGCGATAAGACCATTTATAAATTTGGCGCTCTCAGCCAAAAAATTTTGAATGCAGTATACTACATACTTACAAAGTTTGAAACACCTTACTAGAATTATCGTAAAGATATGACGTCTCAAAGTTTTGTCTGATTAGCCTAATTTGACGTCATGGAGAAACTTTAAACCCGGATAACTTTCCGTAGGAAAATGATAAACAAATAAATAATACCCTTTCCAACTATGGTAAGATTTTTTCGAAATTTCGAAGAAAAAGTTACCGTTGCTATGGTAATTCATAAAACCGTTATTTCCGTTGCTAAGGGTAACTAAGGCGTTTTAAATTTTGGCGCTTTCAGCCAAAAGTTTCTAATTTTACCCATGACCCTCTCTGCAAAATTTCAGAACTTTGACTTAATTTGCAGTTTTTTAATGATTTTTTTATGACCCTAAGCCTCTACACTGAAAGGGTGAATTGATGTTTGAAAAATTACAAGCAGTCAAATGATTTTTGAATTTATCAAGCCCTATTGTTTCTAAAAAAGAAACTTAAAGGGACATACCGTCAGTTAAAATGTAAACATTGCACACGGTGCGAATCAAAACAAAATTCGACAAAATCAAAACACAAAAGTCACGTGTCAAAACATTAAAAGTCATAAATGGTAGGTTTGTTCTCGCGTGAAATTTTGTATCTCTATTAATCATTTACATACCTTATGAAATTAAATGCAATTTGAGTTATAGTATAATGTTGTAACTAAAAGGAATTCTAGACCATTCACTTTGGTGTTATGTACAAGACTGAATATTTTTCAAGTAATAAGGGACTGTCAGGGTAAACCCCAATATAACAATAATGTACCATACTACCGGGTGCACCAAAAGAAGTATACAACTTTGTCGAGATATCGTGAGCTTCAGGATTTTTTTTTTTGTTCATTCTTTTTTTATTGTATAGAGGATGCTCTAACTTGAATTTTGAGCTATCATACATTAAATTTGAAAAAGTAGTTCGGAAGTTATAACCAAAAAACTGACTTTTTTTCCACGTCGAAATTTCAAAAAATCATTAAAAACAGCGAGCAAACTTTTCTCTTGACACTTACCTTCTTTACTCATGAAAATACCAAAAAATGCAACTGTGTTCATCAAAACTTACGGAATTTAATAGTATGGTAAAACAAGCTATTCCCACGTGGGATAATATTTTTGGAAAGGCTAAAAAAATTTTTTGGAAATCTCCAAGAGAGGAGGTTTTGATGCTATGTATGTGTGCTATGTGAGAAGACCTTTGAAAAAATAGATCACCATTTCTAGACTAGTTGCTCAAAGAACTTGGGTCTGCATTGAGTTTGCTGGTGTTGGAAATGTTCATGACGTGCAAATAAGATGGAGAAACTGTTGGCAAAATAAAAGATAAGAGAAACAGGAATAAAAAAAACAATGAAGTTGTGTTTTTTTCATTTTGTCTTATTTATAGCGTGATTGCTGTTTTTAATGATTTTTTGAAATTTCGACATGAAAAAAAAGTCAGTTTTTTGGAAATAACTTTCGAACTACTTTTTCAAACTTAATGTATGATAGCTCAAAATTTAAGTTAGAGCATCCTCTATATAATAAAAAAAGAATGCACGAAAAATTTAAATCCTGAAGCTCACAATATCTCGAGAAAGTTGTATACTTTTTTTTGGTGCACCCGGTATAATCAATTTCATTTCTCCTTTTCTCTCTTTTTTTCGCTCTCCCTCTCAGCTGTTTAGTGAACGTTCGTTCGAATACGGTTCGAATAAAAGAAATGTCATTTCAAAAAGAAAAAGGGTGGAGAGCGATGTTGTGTTTCGTAATTTTTTTCATTCCAATTCCTGAAAACATAAACATAATTTTTGGTTGGTGATACATGTAAAAGCAAGAAGAAAAAAGTATAAACTGCAAGAAGAAAATACTATTGACATTATATTGTGCGTGTACAACAAATCTATCTTCTGGGATGTCGTGTGTAAAAATACATGTTGCCGAAAAGATTCAAATCTTCGTAAATGCACAAAAACAGTACAGAAAAATGCTCATGTGATAAAATAAAAGAGGTGCAGTTGTTGGTCATTCTAAAATCAGAGTCCCAGTTGTAGTAAGTGTTTTCTTGTTTATTTGCAGAAAAAAACAGTCCTAAACATTTCAACTTGAGAGAGAATCGACCCTTTAGAAAAATATTTGTCAATGAGAATAAATTGTATTCACAGAGCTGACAAAAAGTCTTAAAATGGAAAGCACAAGGTAAAAACAAAATACCCAAATAATTTGCATTACACAAACCTTTTTATAGCTCAAGAAGTATTGAAAAATACATCCTGAAACTCTGAAACCATCAAGCTTAATAAGCCTCCTCTCTTTTGAATATATTACCCAAGCAAGAAATCAATGAGCAAACATTTTCCAAATCAATTAATAAAAGTTTAGAAATTACTCCAGAAATTCGCATATTTTCGACGCCATCTTGCAAACATGGAATAAATTTAATCTACAACATAAGCGTTTTCGGCTGGAAAAATGAAGCGTGTAATCTATTGACAGCCGATAGGCCTATAGCATGATCGTCATCAAAATAGATATGGCTGCAATTCCTCGATCCTAAAAACTTAACAACTGGGTGCGTTTACATGTAAATTTCAACCCGGGTTGACTTCATCCCGGGACGAAACTTTTTTTGTTTACATGTGGCTTTCAACCCCGGGTTGAGATGAAAAAAAATTTCAACCCGGCTGAATAATTTTCATCCCGGGTTGAAATTTTTTGCTCTTTTGATGAATGAAAATGAATGGGATGTCCCTTTAAAAATGACTTTAAGCAGGACTTTAAATTTTCTCCTTTCCTTTTAAATCGTGGCTCGTGACAAGAAAGGAGTAGTTTGCGATATATTTTTAAACACTATTGTCCTCCCGTATCGTTTTTGATAGTGCTATGAATTAAAAACGCACAACGGAAACGATTGAGAACTTTGGAACAAACGAGCCATGAACGAAATATGGCAAGAGAACGCTCTCATAGAGAAAGAGATGGGTAGGTGAAAACCTTCAATAATCATATACGTTTATAATAGAAGCTGTTTTATAGCGTTAAATTATGACATTTTACAGATTACAGTACTATGTACTATAACAAGTAATAATTCCAAAATAAAGAATACCCACTCGAATCGTAATACCCATGTGAAAGTTTGAAATATCCCGCTTATGTTTTTTTTAAAAGAAAATCAATTTCAACAAAACTAAACGTTCTAACTTTTTAATACGTCTAAAAGCATTTCAGGCCTCTTTTATGCATCTCGAGAAGATTGTATTTATTAAAACCATTTAAAATATCGACCTTTAAAGTTCTAAACAAACGAGAGGAATGAAAAATCAGAAAAGATAATGAATTTATTGCGAGGGTGTGATATGAAAGAAGACGAACAACTTTCGTGGTTTATGTTTTTTTGGCAAAATAAAAATCTGTCATACAATTAATTAACCAGGAATGATATGATTTTTTGTGAAATTTTGGAAAGAAACACTTTGAAATAGCACGAACCAACTTCCCCCCCTCAAAGCTTAAAGTCATATCATATCATTACTAATTAATACAAAATTACAAGCTTGATATATTAGGTTCTGAACAGATACTTAACATGAAAAGCTATTATCTGTTATCTGTTCTAATATAAAAATTCTAGACCGAAAAGCGTAAGTTGGTCAACTTTCAGCTTTTTAAAATGGAAAAGTGGTTGAAATGCTAGAATTATTATAAAACTAGGTCACTGTTTCAACAGTGATAGCGACCGCTTCAAGAAGGAGTATGACATTTGTTCAGTAAGACAAATTAGATAAATGTACTCTTTAACCTTTAAATTTATCAAAATCAAGATAGATTTTATCTCCCCTTCAAGATTTACTTTCCGTATCTGTATATATTTCTTTGCTTGAGATGGGCAAGCACAAATAACGAGAAAAACAATCAAAAATAACGAGAACATACTTACATGTTAATAAATTTTCAACTTTTCCGATAGTACGCTTTCCGATAGTATATTTCACACTAAATAATTACTTACAAGGAAAGAGTAGTTTGAGATATATTCTTTTAACACTACAGTATTGGGATATCCCACTATTGTTTGACGTTATTAATACTGTAGTCCTCCAGTATCATTTTTCCTTAGTCCAAAAAGCGTCAGCTGGAAATCTTTTATCTGTTCTTAGTGCAATTGCATGACCGATTTTATTTTGCTTGTGCATGCGTCCTTATATCCTTCAGCGGGTTATTATTCTGTAATACCCGCTCGAATCGTAATACCCATGTGAAAAAGTTTGAAATATCCCGCTTATGTTTTTTTTTCGAAAAAAAAAAATCAATTTCAACAAAACGTTCGAATCTTTTAATACACTCTTCTCGACATGCCTAAAAGCATTTCAGGCCTCGTTTTCAAAATATTTTCTCAATATAATTATCGCTTGTGAACGTTTGCGCCCGGTTTGGGCTTTTGTTTTAAATTTGATAATAGCCTTTTGGGAATACATTACGTCTATGCAAATTCAATGTTGAAGTAATTACCTTATCGGGGAAAAGTGACGATGTAAATGGTGTAAATGGTTCCAATGACAACCAATGTCAATTTGCTTGATGTAAATGGTCAAGAAGTATTTCAAAGAACGATAAATGATTTCCATAGCTGTGTTAGTATAGGGGTAGGGGTATGTAAATGGTGTCATTTGTGTAAATGGTGTAAATGGTTCCAATCACAACCAATGGTAATTTGCGTGGTGTAAATGGTTAAATAATATTTCAAAGAACGATAAATGATATGTATAGCTGTGCTAGTATAGGGGTAGGGGTATGTAAATGGTGACAATGGTGTAAATGGTGTAAATGGTTCCAATGACAACCAATGTTAATCCGCTTGGTGTAAATGGTTAAATGATATTTCAAAGAATGATAAATGATATGTATAGCTGTGTAGGTATAGGGAAAGGGGTATGGAAATGGTTACATTGGTGTAAATGGTGTAAACGGTTCATTTATCGTTCTTTAAAAATTATCGTTCTCTAAAAAGATATTCAACCATTTACACCAAACAAATTACCATTGGTTGTCATTGGAACCATTTACACCATTTACACCAACGTCACCATTTACATACTGCTACCCTTACACCAACACAGCTATACATATCATTTATCTTTCTTTAAAATATCATTCAACCTTTTACATAAAGCGAATTACCATTGGTTGTCATTGGTTGTCATTGGAACCATTTACACCATTGTCACCATTTACATACCCCTACCCTTATACCAACATATATCATTTATCGTTCTTTAAACTAGTATTTAACCATTTACATCAAGCAAATTACCATTGGTTGTCATTGGAACCATTTACACGATTTACACCAATGTCACCATTTACATACTCCTACCCTTATACCAACACAGCTATACATATCATTTATCTTTCTTTAAAATATTATTCAACCTTTTACATAAAGCGAATTACCATTGGTTTTCATTGGAACCATTTACACCATTGTCACCATTTACATACCCCTACCCTTATACCAACATATATCATTTATCGTTCTTTAAAATAGTATTTAACCATTTACATCAAGCAAATTACCATTGGTTGTCATTGGAACCATTTACACCATTTACACCAATGTCACCATTTACATACCCCTACCCCTATACTAACACAGCTATACATATCATTCATCGTTCTTTGAAATACTATTTAACCATTTACATCAAGCAAATTACCATTGGTTGTCATTGGAACCATTTGCACAATTTACACCAATGTCACCATTTACATACCCCTACCCTTATACCAACATATATCATTTATCGTTCTTTGAAATACTATTTAACCATTTACATCAAGCAATGGTTAATTGTATGACAGATTTTAATTTTGCCAAAAAAGAACACAAACGATGAAAGTTTTTCATCCTTTTCATATCACAACCATCGCAATAAAAATTCGTTGTCTGTTTATATTTTTCGATTTTCCACTCCTCTCGTTTGTTTGCTACTCTAAAGTTCGAGGTTTCAACGACTTAAAGCAATTAAAGAATTCGAACGTTCTATTTTGTTGAAATTGATTTTTTTTAGAAGAAAAAGCACCAGCGGGGTATTTTAAACTTTTCACAGGGGTATTACAATTCGAGCGGGGTATTACAGTATAATAACCCGCTGAAGGATAAGGACGCGCAAGCAAAATTAAATCGGTCATACAATTATTTGTGAAATCACCTCTAGCTGGAAGATCTGAACAGATACTTAACATGAAAAGCTATTATCTGTTATCTATAAAAATGCTAGACCGAAAAGCTTAATTTGGTCAACTTTTAGCTTTTTAAAATGGAAAAGTGGTTGAAATGCTGGAATTATTAGAAAATTAGAAAGTACCAGAGGAAATCTTTAACCACATCTTTCACGACTCTTGTTTTTATTATTTAAACTAAAATGCGAAGAAAAAAGCAGATATTTAACAAATTCCTGTTTACATGTCTTTTGAACACCCGGGTTGAAATCTCAACCCTGTCTTTTAGACCGGGTTGAAAACTGCCCCGGGTTGAAATTCAACCCGGGTGTTACATGTAAACGAGTAAGGTAATTTGTGTATTGACCGGGTTGAAAATTTTTACTTCAGCCCGGGTTGAAATCACATGTAAACGCACCCAAACTTTAGACAATAGAAGAGAATAAGGATCGCGATACTGGGATATTTATATTTGTTTTTGACATCTGTGATAGATAATTTCAACAAAAAACCACTGCTTATCTTTTTGTGTTTAAAAATACACTACAATATGTATTAACAGTTTGATTAACGTTTTATTGTTAAAGTATGACATCGAAACGTCATCTTGTTTCGAAACTTTCAGACTAGACGATGTTTGAAAATAACTATGCAATGTGTGAAAAAATGCTTCGATCAGACCTCACGCTTCTTTCAGATTTCAAAATAACGACCATTTTGGTTTATAATTTTGGCTGAGCAAATATTATTGACAACAGTTTAGAGTGATTATTTTACACACCATTCATCATGTATATGCCTGCAAGGTCCTTCTATTTTTTAACGACATAATCTAAGTTGTCCGATTTTTACTTGGGTGGTATGCTCCGAAAGATTCCTTAGCTTTTAGGCAGCTAAAAATTATTTCCATAGAGGGCCACTAGTAACGAAGTAATTTCTCAAAACTGTCATGAAATCCCTTTGATTGTACAATTTCAATTACACTCCTTATGAAATAGATCTTTGTATTCCAACCCCAATTTGACAGAATCGATATCTTTGTTTCTTTTGTTTTTTAAGGTATTGAGAAAGAGGATTTAAAGACAGTTGCCATGCAGTTCATGAAAAACAGGCCATCGACTACATCGAGGTATTATGTTTGCATATGGGCGCAGAGAGAGGCGTCCCGACTTTCCATGAAATGTTATGGGGCTTTTAATATCTCCGACACAGCTTTAAAAAATGCAAAGGTTCCCACGCCCGATGAAACGAAGAAATGGTTCACTCAGCACAAAGCTGCCATCAAAGCCGACTTTGGAGAAGAAATCGAAGATGAGGAACTAATGAAAGAAATATCAAAAGATGGTATGTTTAATCAAATTAAATGGTGTTTGATACGTTTGCCGTCAATGGCATGGTGTCAAAACAGTTCCCGACATAATTGGGTAGCTTGATAAAGCAAAATGTAACGTGTTTTATATTATTTCCTGAAATGGAATTTATCCAAACTCCATAAAAAACATTGACATTTTGAATTAGGAGAAATGTTTTTCTTATTTTATAACGTACCGGGTGTTTCAGAAAAAACGGAACAAGTCTGATTTAAAACTGTGAAAAATCTAGAAATGCTATCGACTTGATATTTTCACAGTTGGAAAGGGGAAAGGCTAACTTAAATTTGAGCGACTGTGAAAGAATTAAGTCGATAGCATTTCTAGATTTTTCACAATTTTAAATCAACTTTGTTCCGTTTTTTTTTTGAAACACCCGGTAGTTTAAAAAGTGTACATTGGTAAAAGGGAACAACGCGGTCACGCGGTTCTATCATTTTATATCAATTTTAATGCTTTTGCAGGATATTAGATTTAATTAGCAAAGTAAACGGTACGATAACAATGACAGTTTTCTACATTTTTTCTGATCATCCTGACTTTTTTTATTTCAGATGGACTTGATGCATTAGATGACGAAGAGTATCTGTTAGGTAATGGTAAAAAAGTTATTAATTCTTGTTGCAGTTCTTTTGATAACTGTTTGGTTTCATGAGTAACAAAACAAAGGACAGTTTCTTTAAAAATAGGCACTAAGGTAAACATAAAATAATATACTTCAATTGGCGATAATGTTGTCAATTTTTTTGTAGATACTGACAGCTGTAGAGAAGATTCACTTAAAACATGTAAAACAGGTATGCCTCTTTAATCCCTCATTCAAAAGGTTTATTTAATTACCCTTTGATGCAGCAGGTTATGTTTATGTAAGCTTTTGAAAAGAATAAAGAATTTTTGTCATTTTCATTATTAAAGTTCCGCTAACTTTCATTATTAAATTTTTCTTTACAAAGTGGGAAACGAAGTCACATACGATTTAGGGAGGCACTTTTTGATAAAATCAATAAACCAAAAACTAATTAAACTAAAAAAATTTCACTTTTAAGCCTGGGAGTTTTTACTATGTTTAGCACACATCAAGTAAATAGAGCACTAAAATGGCAACGTGTCTTACAATTATATCATTGTTCCATTTTATTTTATATTTTTTACTGTGCTATAGTTTTTGACTTGCTTTACTCATTTTTATCAATAATCACTCTATTTTAATATAATTTAGATGACGATAGCAATGCTGCGAACAACAAACTTGAAAAACAAAATTCACAGAATGACTGGTATCGTCCTCGAAATATCAAGCGAGAAATTTTTTTGAAAGTTGTTTATTTATGTTCCGGATGTATCACTGGCACCGAAAAAATAAGTGAATCTGTCTGGAACAAGAAAAGAACGGATTTTAATGATGACGAATTAAAAAGAATTGGCTGGCCTACGATAAATGAACTCTTAAAATCAATGAGAAAAAAATACAACAGAGAAACCGATCATTTCTCATTTGATTCACTCTTGCAATGTTCTACAGCACACGTGAAAGATTTGCTGTATCAAGGTGCTCTTTTATGTTCGATTTTGTTATGCCATCTGTTAAGAAGGACAGATATCTAATTAACAAAGTGGTTTGTTTTAGGTGGAAGTTTTAAGCAAGATTTAACATTCAATTATTTAAGTATCTCCTTTAACCCTTTCAGTCCGAGTATTCCACGGCTAATGTCCCAGACCGAGTTTTGTGATTTTCACCTACATGTAAACAATGAAGGATATCTTGATGCCAAATCGGTTTTTTTCGATCAAATTTGTATCCTTTTTTTCTCGTAGAATTTCTGTACACTAAAATCATCCCAAACAAGTCTCTCAATCTTCTAAAAACGCTGCCAATGTGACCATCAAAATCAATTTTTATCGAAAATTTCGACTTTATCGACATAGATAAATGCCTAAAAAAATTATACATAGATCGAATGGCCAAACTTTGAAAATATAGGTTATCATCTACCATCTTGCAAAGAATTAACGAATATAACTGTCAAATTCACCCATAATGAAGATTTGAATTTCAAAAATTAACCATTTTCGAGATAGGTCCTTTGGCACGGAAACAATTTCATGTATTTTACATTTGATATAACTTTAGATAGAGGAACACTATTGACATGCGGTTTTTTGTATGGTGCGCCAAAATCTCTCTATTTTTATTTGAAATAGCCCCTAGGCTTTCTAGGGCAGCCAAAACTTCGAATCTTAATATAAAATACACCCCCGCCTAGCGGTTTCGTGGGACACAGAGAACTCACCAGGGTACCCGCACAGCGGGTGCGTGGGACTGAAAGGGTTAAAAACATTTTCCAATCTCTTCATGGAGCCCAATTACCGCTTTTCACTTCATTTTTTGTTTTCATTAAAAATTTTTACAACCTCCATTTTGCAGATTAGGTAGAAGTGATCAATTTACAAATCGAAACGTTTTTCGTTTTAAATACTAACTTATTCCATTTAATTTAATTCAATGGGTTTCAGCTTCTTTCTCAGCTTGAATGCGTTATGATAATTATAATTACTGTTCTAACACTTTCTTCATTAGATGATCAAATCACTCGATCAACAAATGACGATTCTATTCTTTCTCTTGGTAAATTTGAATTGAGATTTCAATTTAGTTAGCGGTAATTTTCTTTGTGGGATGGACATTCGAAAACAATTTAGAAGAGAAATACTCAATAGCCCTAAGGAATTTGATAAGAGACACGGTGAAGAAGGATGCTTGTATAAATAACATTAAGCCTATAATACGATCTAAAGAACGAATATTCTGTTTCTTTGAACTGTTTTGAATCATATTTATTTATGATCTTCTATTCACATCGTGCAATATGGCTTATTTTTCTAGATCTTTTATTTTTGCTGTCATTTTCACTCGACTAAATTCTCGTGAAAATAAGAAAAAAATAAAAGAACTCGAAAAATAAATCTGCTTTTGCGCTATTCACAATATGATAACAAATTCATATCATAATACAGTCTACAAGAATATTATCGTTCTCTTTTTGGCCTTTCTGTGCAGACATCTTATTCAATTTTCTGAAATAGTCCTAAGTATATGAAAATATCTTAATAAATTTTCTTTTCATTGAAAACCTTCCAGCCGAAGATAAAGAAGCTATTGATTTTCAAGTTCAAGATAAAGAAGGTGATCCTGGAATTGGTAAGAAATCGTAAAAAAATCCCTAATAAATGTTGGGAAAACGTAACTTCCACTCAACAATATCTTTCCAACGGTACCAAATTTATTAAGATTGAAACATCTCTCTTTCTCCTAGAAAAGACAAAATTGCTCTTTGATGCAGCCCTTCCGGAAGAAGATTCGTCGTTTTCAGATTTGCAAACTGTCTCATCTCTTCAAAAGAAACCAGCTTCCATCAATACAAAAAGTACAACATCTCACGAATCAACAAAATCAAACAAAGAGCTTTCGTCTCCTATCCAAAAAGATCAAACAATGTCAGAAGAATATATGTTACCTTTTAAGAAGAAATCGTCTTCAAATGAAAATAGTACGTTTCCTTTTCCACTTGAGCCATCTTTATTAATTACATCTGCTGCATCTCCTTTAGAAAGCAAAGCAACTCGGCGAATTAATTCTTTTTCATCGACCCAACAAGAACAATCCCATCATAGTGCTGCACCTAAAGGTAGTTATTACTAAACTTTTGAAAAGCGATAGATAGTATCATGACAATTGTGCAACACTTTTCAGTCATTGTGAAATGCCTTAAGGGAAAGTATGGCGGATTTGGTGCATTTTGTTTCTTTTCTCTAATGGTTCGTCACTAATTGACGTTTTACAGAATTTATCATGTTTCCTGTTGTACTAGAAAAATCATTTTCAATTACAGATCCTGATTCTCCTTCAGAAAAAATATCAACTTCGCCAATCAATTCTTTCTCATCGATCCAACAGGAAAAATCATGTCAAAGTTCTTCACCTAAAGGAATAAATTTTTAAAAAGCGATAGGAACATAACATAAGTAGTGTTATTTAACCCCTTTTAAGGCTGCTCTACCCACGAGAATAATAAGATGAATTCGACTAGAATTTTCTGTTTGAACTGTTATTCTTGTGCAAACTACACGCAGGAATTGAAAAAAATGTAAATTAGATAATACTTGAAGAATTTTCTAATATCCCTTTATAATGTTGAATTCTTCTTCAAACTACCCATGAGAATAAAAACCACGTGTCCTTTTAAATGTCCGGTAGAAATCAATCATATACTCCACTACAAAGTCTTGTTCTAAGATTGAAGTTTCATTCTTGTGAAAATGGTAATTATAGCACTATTATACAAGAAGTTCATTTCATCTTCATTTTTTGAAGTTTTTCAAATAACTTTTTATTTAAAATTATTCCACTCAACAATATCTTTCCAACGGTACCAAATTTATTAAGATTGAAACATCTCTCTTTCTCCTAGAAAAGACCAAATTGCTCTTTGATGCAGCCCTTCCGGAAGAAGATTCGTCGTTTTCAGATTTGCAAACTGTCTCATCTCTTCAAAAGAAACCAGCTTCCATCAATACAAAAAGTACAACATCTCACGAATCAACAAAATCAAACAAAGAGCTTTCGTTTCCTATCCAAAAAGATCAAACAATGTCAGAAGATTATATGTTACCTTTTAAGAAGAAATCGTCTTCAAATGAAAATAGTACGTTTCCTTTTCCACTTGAGCCATCTTTATTAATTACATCTGCTGCATCTCCTTTAGAAAGCAAAGCAACTCGGCGAATTAATTCTTTTTCATCGACCCAACAAGAACAATCCCATCATAGTGCTGCACCTAAAGGTAGTTATTACTAAACTTTTGAAAAGCGATAGATAGTATCATGACAATTGTGCAACACTTTTCAGTCATTGTGAAATGCCTTAAGGGAAAATATGGCGGATTTGGTGCATTTTGTTTCTTTTCTCTAATGGTTCGTCACTAATTGACGTTTTACAGAATTTATCATGTTTCCTGTTGTACTAGAAAAATCATTTTCAATTACAGATCCTGATTCTCCTTCAGAAAAAATATCAACTTCGCCAATCAATTCTTTCTCATCGATCCAACAGGAAAAATCATGTCAAAGTTCTGCACCTAAAGGAATAAATTTTTAAAAAGCGCTAGGAACATGACATCAGTAGTGTTATTTAACCCCTTTTAAGGCCGCTCTACCCACGAGAATAATAAGATGAATTCGACTAGAATTTTCTGTTTGAACTGTTATTCTTGTGCAAACTACACGCAAGAATTGAAAAAAATGTAAATTAGATAATACTTGAAGAATTTTCTAATATCCCTTTTAATGTTGAATTCTTCGTCAAACTACCCATAAGAATAAAAACCACGTGTCCTTTTAAATGTCCGAACTGAAATTAATCATATACTCCACTACAATGTCTTGTTCTAAGATTGAAGTTTCATTCTTGTGAAAATGGTAATTATAGCACTATTATACAAGAAGTTCATTTCATCTTCATTTTTTGAAGTTTTTCAAATAACTTTTTATTTAAAATTATTCCACTCAACAATATGTTTCCAACGGTACCAAAATTATTAAGATTGAAACATCTCTCTTTCTCCTAGAAAAGACAAAATTGCTCTTTGATGCAGCCCTTCCGGAAGAAGATCCGTCGTTTTCAGATTTGCAAACTGTCTCACCTCTTCAAAAGAAACCAGCCTCCATCAATACACAAAGTACAACATCTCACGAATCAACAAAATCAAACAAAGAGCTTTCGTCTCCTATCCAAAAAGATCAAACAATGTCAGAAGAAGAAGATATGTTACCTTTGAAGAAGAAATCGTCTTCAAATGAAAATAGTACGTTTCCTTTCCACTTGAGCCATCTTTATTAATTACATCTGCTGCATCTCCTTTAGAAAGCAAAGCAACTCGGCCAATTAATTCTTTTTCATCGACCCAACAAGAACAATCCCATCATAAGTGCTGCACCTAAAGGTAGTTATTACAAAATTTTTGAAAAGCGATATATAGTATCATGACAATTGTGCAACACTTTTCAGTCATTGTGAAATGCCTTAAGGGAAAATATGGCGGATTTGGTGCATTTTGTTTCTTTTCTCTAATGGTTTGTCACTAATTGACGTTTTACAGAATTTATCATGTTTCCTGTTGTACTAGAAAAATCATTTTCAATTACAGATCCTGATTCTCCTTCAGAAAAAAAATCAACTTCGCCAATCAATTCTTTCTCGTCGATCCAACAGGAAAAATCATGTCAAAGTTCTTCACCCAAAGGAATAAATTTTTAAAAAGCGATAGGAACATGACATCAGTAGTGTTATTTAACTCTTTTTAAGGCCGCTCTACACACGAGAATAATAAGATGATTTCGACTAGAATTTTCTGTTTGAACTGTTATTCTTGTGCAAACTACACACAGGAATTGAAAAAAATGTAAATTAGATAATACTTGAAGAATTTTCTAATATCCATTTTAATGTTGAATTCTTCTTCAAACTACCCATAAGAATAAAAACCACGTGTCCTTTTAAATGTCCGAACTGAAATCAATCATATACTCCACTACAATGTCTTGTTCTAAGATTGAAGTTTCATTCTTGTGAAAATGGTAATTATAGCACTATTATACAAGAAGTTCATTTCATCTTCATTTTTTGAAGTTTTTCAAATAACTTTTTATTTAAAATTATTCCACTCAACAATATCTTTCCAACGGTACCAAATTTATTAAGATTGAAACATCTCTCTTTCTCCTAGAAAAGACAAAATTGCTCTTTGATGCAGCCCTTCCGGAAGAAGATTCGTCGTTTTCAGATTTGCAAACTGTCTCACCTCTTCAAAAGAAACCAGCCTCCATCAATACACAAAGTACAACATCTCACGAATCAACAAAATCAAACAAAGAGCTTTCGTCTCCTATCCAAAAAGATCAAACAATGTCAGAAGAAGAAGATATGTTACCTTTGAAGAAGAAATCGTCTTCAAATGAAAATAGTACGTTTCCTTTTCCACTTGAGCCATCTTTATTAATTACATCTGCTGTATCTCCTTTAGAAAGCAAAGCAACTCGGCCAATTAATTCTTTTTCATCGACCCAACAAGAACAATCCCATCATAAGTGCTGCACCTAAAGGTAGTTATTACAAATTTTTGAAAAGCGATAGATAGTATCATGACAATTGTGCAACACTTTTCAGTCATTGTGAAATGCCTTAAGGGAAAATATGGCGGATTTGGTGCATTTTGTTTCTTTTCTCTAATGGTTTGTCACTAATTGACGTTTTACAGAATTTATCATGTTTCCTGTTGTACTAGAAAAATCATTTTCAATTACAGATCCTGATTCTCCTTCAGAAAAAAAATCAACTTCGCCAATCAATTCTTTCTCGTCGATCCAACAGGAAAAATCATGTCAAAGTTCTTCACCTAAAGGAATAAATTTTTAAAAAGCGATAGGAACATGACATCAGTAGTGTTATTTAACTCTTTTTAAGGCCGCTCTACACACGAGAATAATAAGATGAATTCGACTAGAATTTTCTGTTTGAACTGTTATTCTTGTGCAAACTACACGCAGGAATTGAAAAAAATGTAAATTAGATAATACTTGAAGAATTTTCTAATATCCCTTTTAATGTTGAATTCTTCTTCAAACTACCCATAAGAATAAAAACCACGTGTCCTTTTAAATGTCCGAACTGAAATCAATCATATACTCCACTACAATGTCTTGTTCTAAGATTGAAGTTTCATTCTTGTGAAAATGGTAATTATAGCACTATTATACAAGAAGTTCATTTCATCTTCATTTTTTGAAGTTTTTCAAATAACTTTTTATTTAAAATTATTCCACTCAACAATATCTTTCCAACGGTACCAAATTTATTAAGATTGAAACATCTCTCTTTCTCCTAGAAAAGACAAAATTGCTCTTTGATGCAGCCCTTCCGGAAGAAGATTCGTCGTTTTCAGATTTGCAAACTGTCTCACCTCTTCAAAAGAAACCAGCCTCCATCAATACAAAAAGTACAACATCTCACGAATCAACAAAATCAAACAAAGAGCTTTCGTCTCCTATCCAAAAAGATCAAACAATGTCAGAAGAAGATATGTTACCTTTTAAGAAGAAATCGTCTTCAAATGAAATAGTACGTTTCCTTTTCCACTTGAGCCATCTTTATTAATTACATCTGCTGCATCTCCTTTAGAAAGCAAAGCAACTCGGCCAATTAATTCTTTTTCATCGACCCAACAAGAACAATCCCATCATAGTGCTGCACCTAAAGGTAGTTATTACTAAACTTTTGAAAAGCGATAGATAGTATCATGACAATTGTGCAACACTTTTCAGTCATTGTGAAATGCCTTAAGGGAAAATATGGCGGATTTGGTGCATTTTGTTTCTTTTCTCTAATGGTTTGTCACTAATTGACGTTTTACAGAATTTATCATGTTTCCTGTTGTACTAGAAAAATCATTTTCAATTACAGATCCTGATTCTCCTTCAGAAAAAAAATCAACTTCGCCAATCAATTCTTTCTCGTCGATCCAACAGGAAAAATCATGTCAAAGTTCTTCACCTAAAGGAATAAATTTTTAAAAAGCGATAGGAACATGACATCAGTAGTGTTATTTAACTTTTTAAGGCCGCTCTACACACGAGAATAATAAGATGAATTCGACTAGAATTTTCTGTTTGAACTGTTATTCTTGTGCAAACTACACGCAGGAATTGAAAAAAATGTAAATTAGATAATACTTGAAGAATTTTCTAATATCCCTTTTAATGTTGAATTCTTCTTCAAACTACCCATAAGAATAAAAACCACGTGTCCTTTTAAATGTCCGAACTGAAATCAATCATATACTCCACTACAATGTCTTGTTCTAAGATTGAAGTTTCATTCTTGTGAAAATGGTAATTATAGCACTATTATACAAGAAGTTCATTTCATCTTCATTTTTTGAAGTTTTTCAAATAACTTTTTATTTAAAATTATTCCACTCAACAATATCTTTCCAACGGTACCAAATTTATTAAGATTGAAACATCTCTCTTTCTACTAGAAAAGACAAAATTGCTCTTTGATGCAGCCCTTCCGGAAGAAGATTCGTCGTTTTCAGATTTGCAAACTGTCTCACCTCTTCAAAAGAAACCAGCCTCCATCAATACAAAAAGTACAACATCTCACGAATCAACAAAATCAAACAAAGAGCTTTCGTCTCCTATCCAAAAAGATCAAACAATGTCAGAAGAATATATGTTACCTTTTAAGAAGAAATCGTCTTCAAATGAAAATAGTACGTTTCCTTTTCCACTTGAGCCATCTTTATTAATTACATCTGCTGCATCTCCTTTAGAAAGCAAAGCAACTCGGCCAATTAATTCTTTTTCATCGACCCAACAAGAACAATCCCATCATAGTGCTGCACCTAAAGGTAGTTATTACTAAACTTTTGAAAAGCGATAGATAGTATCATGACAATTGTGCAACACTTTTCAGTCATTGTGAAATGCCTTAAGGGAAAATATGGCGGATTTGGTGCATTTTGTTTCTTTTCTCTAATGGTGTGTCACTAATTGACGTTTTACAGAATTTATCATGTTTCCTGTTGTACTAGAAAAATCATTTTCAATTACAGATCCTGATTCTCCTTCAGAAAAAATATCAACTTCGCCAATCAATTCTTTCTCATCGATCCAACAGGAAAAATCATGTCAAAGTTCTTCACCTAAAGGAATAAATTTTTAAAAAGCGATAGGAACATGACATCAGTAGTGTTATTTAACCCCTTTTAAGGCCGCTCTACACACAAGAATAATAAGATGAATTCGACTAGAATTTTCTGTTTGAACTGTTATTCTTGTGCAAACTACACGCAGGAATTGAAAAAAATGTAAATTAGATAATACTTGAAGAATTTTCTAATATCCCTTTTAATGTTGAATTCTTCTTCAAACTACCCATAAGAATAAAAACCACGTGTCCTTTTAAATGTCCGAACTGAAATCAATCATATACTCCACTACAATGTCTTGTTCTAAGATTGAAGTTTCATTCTTGTGAAAATGGTAATTATAGCACTATTATACAAGAAGTCCATTTCATCTTCATTTTTTGAAGTTTTTCAAATAACTTTTTATTTAAAATTATTCCACTCAACAATATCTTTCCAACGGTACCAAAATTATTAAGATTGAAACATCTCTCTTTCTCCTAGAAAAGACAAAATTGCTCTTTGATGCAGCCCTTCCGGAAGAAGATCCGTCGTTTTCAGATTTGCAAACTGTCTCACCTCTTCAAAAGAAACCAGCCTCCATCAATACACAAAGTACAACATCTCACGAATCAACAAAATCAAACAAAGAGCTTTCGTCTCCTATCCAAAAAGATCAAACAATGTCAGAAGAAGAAGATATGTTACCTTTGAAGAAGAAATCGTCTTCAAATGAAAATAGTACGTTTCCTTTTCCACTTGAGCCATCTTTATTAATTACATCTGCTGCATCTTCTTTAGAAAGCAAAGCAACTCGGCCAATTAATTCTTTTTCATCGACCCAACAAGAACAATCCCATCATAAGTGCTGCACCTAAAGGTAGTTATTACAAAATTTTTGAAAAGCGATATATAGTATCATGACAATTGTGCAACACTTTTCAGTCATTGTGAAATGCCTTAAGGGAAAATATGGCGGATTTGGTGCATTTTGTTTCTTTTCTCTAATGGTTTGTCACTAATTGACGTTTTACAGAATTTATCATGTTTCCTGTTGTACTAGAAAAATCATTTTCAATTACAGATCCTGATTCTCCTTCAGAAAAAAAATCAACTTCGCCAATCAATTCTTTCTCGTCGATCCAACAGGAAAAATCATGTCAAAGTTCTTCACCTAAAGGAATAAATTTTTAAAAAGCGATAGGAACATGACATCAGTAGTGTTATTTAACTCTTTTTAAGGCCGCTCTACACACGAGAATAATAAGATGAATTCGACTAGAATTTTCTGTTTGAACTGTTAGTCTTGTGCAAACTACACGCAGGAATTGAAAACAAATGTAAATTAGATAATACTTAAAGAATTTTCTAATATCCCCTTTAATGTTGAATTCTTCTTCAACTACCCATAAGAATAAAAACCACGTGTCCTTGTAAATGTCCGAACTGAAATCAATCATATACTCCACTACAATGTCTTGTTCTAAGATTGAAGTTTCATTCTTGTGAAAATGGTAATTATAGCACTATTAAACAAGAAATCCAATTCATCTTCATTTTTTGAAGTTTTCCAAATAACTTTTTATTTAAGATTATTCCACTCAACAATATCTTTCCAACGGTACCAAATTTATTAAGATTGAAACATCTCTCTTTCTACTAGAAAAGACAAAATTGCTCTTTGATGCAGCCCTTCCGGAAGAAGATTCGTCGTTTTCAGATTTGCAAACTGTCTCACCTCTTCAAAAGAAACCAGCCTCCATCAATACAAAAAGTACAACATCTCACGAATCAACAAAATCAAACAAAGAGCTTTCGTCTCCTATCCAAAAAGATCAAACAATGTCAGAAGAAGAAGATATGTTACCTTTTAAGAAGAAATCATCTCCAAATGAAAGTACGTTTCTTTTTCCACTTGAGCAATCTTTATTAATTACATCTGCTGCATCTCCTTTAGAAAGCAAAGCAACTCGGCCGATTAATTCTTTTTCATCAACCCAACAAGAACAATCCCATCATAGTGCTGCACCTAAAGGTAGTTATTACTAAATTTTTTACAGAATTTATCATGTTTCCTGTTGTACTAGAAAAATCATTTTCAATTACACATCCTGATTCTCCTTCAGAAATAAAATCAACTTCGCCAATCAATTCTTTCTCGTCGATCCAACAGGAAAAATCATGTCAAAGTTCTTCACCTAAAGGAACAAATTTTTAAAAAGCGATAGGAACATGACATCAGTAGTGTTATTTAACCCTTTTTAAGGCCGCTCTACACACAAGAATAATAAGATGAATTCGACTAGAATTTTCTGTTTGAACTATTATTCTTGTGCAAACTGCACGCAGGAATTGAAAAAAAATGTAAATTAGATAATACTTGAAGAATTTTCTAATATCCCTTTTAATGTTGAATTCTTCTTCAAACTACCCATAAGAATAAAAACCACGTGTCCTTTTAAATGTCCGAACTGAAATCAATCATATACTCCACTACAATGTCTTGTTCTAAGATTGAAGTTTCATTCTTGTGAAAATGGTAATTATAGCACTATTATACAAGAAGTTCATTTCATCTTCATTTTTTGAAGTTTTTCAAATAACTTTTAATTTAAAATTTTTCCGCTCAACAATATCTTTCCAACGGTACCAAATTTGTTAAGATTGAAACATTCCTTAAATGGTTACAGCCGAAACAAAAAAGATTAGAATACATTGATTTGATAATTTCTTGTTTTGTTTCTGTTTCTAGGCATGTCAATATGGTATCAGCCAAGAGCGTTTAAGAAGAAAACAATAATGAGTGTCCTTTATCTTGGACACGATATTGTCGTTGGTAGAGAAAGCCTTTCCGAATGTGATGACAATAAGATGGTAAAACTTTCTGGACTGAAAATCAAACAAGCAAAAGAAATACTAAAAACTATGAGGAAAAAATATAATAAGGAAAGTGACCACACATTGTTTCAAGCCTTTTATGAAAAGGCAAAATTGCTCTTTGATGCAGCCCTTCCGGAAGAAGATCCGTCGTTTTCATATTTGCAAACTGTCTCACCTCTTCAAAAGAAACCAGCCTCCATCAATACACAAAGTACAACATCTCACGAATCAACAAAATCAAACAAAGAGCTTTCGTCTCCTATCCAAAAAGATCAAACAATGTCAGAAGAAGAAGATATGTTACCTTTTAAGAAGAAATCATCTCCAAATGAAAGTACGTTTCTTTTTCCACTTGAGCAATCTTTATTAATTACATCTGCTGCATCTCCTTTAGAAAGCAAAGCAACTCGGCCAATTAATTCTTTTTCATCAACCCAACAAGAACAATCCCATCATAGTGCTGCACCTAAAGGTAGTTATTACTAAATTTTTGAAAAGCGATAAATAGTATCATGACAATTGTGCAACACTTTTCAGTCATTGTGAAATGCCTTAAGGGAAAATATGGCGGATTTGGTGCATTTTGTTTCTTTTCTCTAATGGTTTGTCACTAATTGACGTTTTACAGAATTTATCATGTTTCCTGTTGTACTAGAAAAATCATTTTCAATAACACATCCTGATTCTCCTTCAGAAATAAAATCAACTTCGCCAATCAATTCTTTCTCGTCGATCCAACAGGAAAAATCATGTCAAAGTTCTTCACCTAAAGGAATAAATTTTTAAAAAGCGATAGGAACATGACATCAGCAGTGTTATTTAACCCTTTTTAAGGCCGCTCTACACACAAGAATAATAAGATGAATTCGACTAGAATTTTCTGTTTGAACTGTTATTCTTGTGCAAACTGCACGCAGGAATTGAAAAAAAATGTAAATTAGATAATACTTGAAAAATTTTCTAATATCCCTTTTAATGTTGAATTCTTCTTCAAACTACCCATAAGAATAAAAACCACGTGTCCTTTTAAATGTCCGAACTGAAATCAATCATGTACTCCACTTCAATGTCTTGTTCTAAGATTGAAGTTTCATTCTTGTGAAAATCTATATATTAATACGCTTAAACGTGTGTGTTTACAAGGTTTTGTAAAAAGTTTTCGAAAATCTAACAAAGCTCTACAAAGCCTCCTCTTCATGGCGTTGAACCATCATCTTTTTGCACTTTAAGCAGATTTCCTACCACTAGACTAAATTTGAGACACCAATATGCTATTTTCTATTCACCAAGTTTGGAGCTTGATCAGTTAAAATCAACCTTCTTTCCAAATTTCTTTTGTCAATTTAAAGAATTCTTATTCAGATATTCTTTAAAACTTTCTGTTTACAATAGCGGCTCCCTATCACTTTCAAAACTTTTTAAAACATTTTTATATAATCTTTTGTCCCGGTTTCAACTTTGGTTTTTTTGAAGAATGTGCATTCTTCTGAACCAGTAAGCCAACTGTGGCTTGCATAAAATTAGTTACTTCATTCAAGGATATAGTAAGAGTGTCTTTCAAACTTTCACTTTGAAATTGTCTTTCTAATCTATATATTAATACGCTTAAACGTGTGTGTTTACAACGTTTTGTAAAAAGTTTTCGAAAATCTAACAAAGCTCTACAAAGCCTCCTCTTCATGGCGTTGAACCATCATCTTTTTTCTCCTTAAGCAGATTTCCCACCACTAGACTAACTTTGAGACCCCAAGATACTATTTTCTATTCACCAACTTTGGAGCTTGATGGTTTTTTTCTGTTTACAATAGCGGCTCCCTTATCACTTTCAAAACTTTTCAAAGTCTTTCAAAGTCACCCTCGAATGTCCAACTACGATGGCTAGCCACGATGGCTAAGACGATCTAAAATATACTTTTGCTAAGTCATTTATTTAATTGTGGTTTAAAATTGCAATGCAATGTTAATTTTTTTTCTCTTTTATTTCCTAAAATCAAAATCAAATCATCGATCCTTTCCGTTAGAATTTTGTAGTGATTCACTGGATTGGTTCACGCAGCGTGCGACGCTGCGCATACGGCTAGTGGTAATTATAGCACTATTAAACAAGAAGGTCATTTCATTTTCATTTTTTGAAGTTTTTCAAATAACTTTTTATTTAAAATTATTCCGCTCAACAATATCTTTCCAACGGTACCAAATTTGTTAAGATTGAAACATTCCTTAAATGGTTACAGCCGAAACAAAAAAGATAAGAATACATTGATTTGATAATTTCTTGTTTTGTTTCTGTTTCTAGGCATGTCAATATGGTATCAGCCAAGAGCGTTTAAGAAGAAAACAATAATGAGTGTCCTTTATCTTGGACACGATATTGTCGTTGGTAGAGAAAGCCTTTCCGAATGTGATGACAATAAGATGGTAAAACTTTCTGGACTGAAAATCAAACAAGCAAAAGAAATACTAAAAACTATGAGGAAAAAATATAATAAGGAAAGTGACCACACATTGTTTCAAGCCTTTTATGAAAAGGCAAAATTGCTCTTTGATGCAGCCCTTCCGGAAGAAGATCCGTCGTTTTCATATTTGCAAACTGTCTCACCTCTTCAAAAAAAACCAGCCTCCATCAATACACAAAGTACAACATCTCACGAATCAACAAAATCAAACAAAGAGCTTTCGTCTCCTATCCAAAAAGATCAAACAATGTCAGAAGAAGAAGATATGTTACCTTTGAAGAAGAAATCGTCTTCAAATGAAAATAGTACGTTTCCTTTTCCACTTGAGCCATCTTTATTAATTGCATCTGCTGCATCTCCTTTAGAAAGCAAAGCAACTCGGCCAATTAATTCTTTTTCATCGACCCAACAAGAACAATCCCATCATAAGTGCTGCACCTAAAGGTAGTTATTACTAAATTTTTGAAAAGTGATAGATAGTATCATGACATTTGTGCAACACTTTTCAGTCATTGTGAAATGCCTTAAGGGAAAATATGGCGGATTTAGTGCATTTTGTTTCTTTTCTCTAATGGTTTGTCACTAATTGACCTTTTACAGAATTTATAATGTTTCCTGTTGTACTAGAAAAATCATTTTCAATTACAGATCCTGATTCTCCTTCAGAAAAAAAATCAACTTCGCCAATCAATTCTTTCTCGTCGATCCAACAGTAAAAATCATGTCAAAGTTCTTCACCTAAAGGAATAAATTTTTAAAAAGTGATAGGAACATGACATCAGTAGTGTTATTTAACTCTTTTTAAGGCCGCTCTACACACGAGAATAATAAAATGAATTGGACTAAAATTTTCTGTTTGAACTGTTATTCTTGTGCAAACTACACGCAGAAATTTAAAAAAAAATGTAAATTAGATAATACTTGAAGAATTTTCTAATATCCCTTTTAATGTTGAATTCTTTTTCAAACTACCCATAAGAATAAAAACTACGTGTCTTTTTAAATGTCCGAACTGAAATCAATCATATACTCCACTACAATGTCTTGTTCTAAGATTGAAGTTTCATTCTTGTGAAAATGGTAATTATAGCACTATTAAACAAGAAATTCATTTCATCTTCATTTTTTGAAGTTTTTCAATTAACTTTTTATTTAAAATTATTCCACTCAACAATATCTTTCCAACGGTACCAAATTTATTAAGATTGAAACATCTCTCTTTCTACTAGAAAAGACAAAATTGCTCTTTGATGCAGCCCTTCCGGAAGAAGATTCGTCGTTTTCAGATTTGCAAACTGTCTCACCTCTTCAAAAGAAACCAGCCTCCATCAATACAAAAGTACAACATCTCACGAATCAACAAAATCAAACAAAGAGCTTTCGTCTCCTATCCAAAAAGATCAAACAATGTCAAAAGAAGAAGATATGTTACCTTTTAAGAAGAAATCATCTCCAAATGAAAGTACGTTTCTTTTTCCACTTGAGCAATCTTTATTAATTACATCTGCTGCATCTCCTTTAGAAAGCAAAGCAACTCGGCCAATTAATTCTTTTTCATCGACCCAACAAGAACAATCCCATCATAGTGCTGCACCTAAAGGTAGTTATTACTAAATTTTTGAAAAGCGATAGATAGTATCATGACAATTGTGCAACAGTTTTCAGTCATCGTGATATGCCTTAAGGGAAAATATGGTGGATTTGGTGCATTTTGTTTCTTTTCTCTAATGGTTTGTCACTAATTGACGTTTTACAGAATTTATCATGTTTCCTGTTGTACTAGAAAAATCATTTTCAATTACACATCCTGATTCTCCTTCAGAAAAAAAATCAACTTCGCTTATCAAATCTTTCTTGTCGATCCAACAGGAAAAATCATGTCAAAATTCTTCACCTAAAGGAATAAATTTTTAAAAAGCGATAGGAACATGACATCAGTAGTGTTATTTAACCCTTTTTAAGGCCGCTCTACACACGAGAATAATAAGATGAATTCGACTAGAATTTTCTGTTTGAACTGTTATTCTTGTGCAAACTGCACGCAGGAATTGAAAAAAATTGTAAATTAGATAATACTTGAAGAATTTTCTAATATCCCTTTTAATGTTGAATTCTTCTTCAAACTACCCATAAGAATAAAAACCACGTGTCCTTTTAAATGTCCGAACTGAAATCAATCATATACTCCACTACAATGTCTTGTTCTAAGATTGAAGTTTCATTCTTGTGAAAATGGTAATTATAGCACCATTAAACAAGAAGTTCATTTCATCTTCATTTTTTGAAGTTTTTCAAATAACTTTTTATTTAAAATTATCTCACTCAACAATATCTTTCCAACGGTACCAAATTTATTAAGATTCAAACATCTCTCTTTCTACTAGAAAAGACAAAATTGCTCTTTGATGTAGCCCTTCCGGAAGAAGATTCGTCGTTTTCAGATTTGCAAACTGTCTCACCTCTTCAAAAGAAACCAGCCTCCATCAATACAAAAAGTACAACATCTCACGAATCAACAAAATCAAACAAAGTGCTTTCGTCTCCTATCCAAAAAGATCAAACAATGTCAAAAGAAGAAGATATGTTACCTTTTAAGAAGAATTCATCTCCAAATGAAAGTACGTTTCCTTTTCCACTTGAGCAATCTTTATTAATTACATCTGCTGCATCTCCTTTAGAAAGCAAAGCAACTCGGCCAATTAATTCTTTTTCATCGACCCAACAAGAACAATCCCATCATAGTGCTGCACCTAAAGATAGTTATTACTAAATTTTTGAAAAGCGATAGATAGTATCATGACAATTGTGCAACAGTTTTCAGTCATTGTGAAATGCCTTAAGGGAAAATATGGCGGATTTGGTGCATTTTCTTCCTTTTCTCTAATGGTTTGTCACTAATTGACGTTTTACAGAATTTATCATGTTTCCTGTTGTACTAGAAAAATCATTTTCAATTACACATCCTGATTCTCCTTCAGAAAAAAAATCAACTTCGCCAATCAATTCTTTCTCATCGATCCAACAGGAAAAATCATGTCAAAGTTCTTCACCTAAAGGAATAAATTTTTAAAAAGCGATAGGAACATGACATCAGTAGTGTTATTTAACCCTTTTTAAGGCCGCTCTACACACAAGAATAATAAGATGAATTCGACTAGAATTTTATGTTTGAACTGTTATTCTTGTGCAAACTGCACGCAGGAATTGAAAAAAAATGTAAATTAGATAATACTTGAAGAATTTTCTAATATCCCTTTTAATGTTGAATTCTTCTTCAAACCACCCATAAGAATAAAAACCACGTGTCCTTTTAAATGTTAGAACTGAAATCAATCATATACTCCACTACAATGTCTTGTTCTAAGATTGAAGTTTCATTCTTGTGAAAATGGTAATTATAGCACTATTAAACAAGAAGTTCATTTCATCTTCATTTTTTGAAGTTTTTCAAATAACTTTTTATTTAAAATTATTCCACTCAACAATATCTTTCCAACGGTACCAAATTTATTAAGATTCAAACATCTCTCTTTCTACTAGAAAAGACAAAATTGCTCTTTGATGCAGCCCATCCGGAAGAAGATTCGTCGTTTTCAGATTTGCAAACTGTCTCACCTCTTCAAAAGAAACCAGCCTCCATCAATACAAAAAGTACAACATCTCACGAATCAACAAAATCAAACAAAGAGCTTTCGTCTCCTATCCAAAAAGATCAAACAATGTCAGAAAAAGAAGATATGTTTCCTTTTAAGAAGAAATCATCTCCAAATGAAATTGCGTTTCCTTTTCCACTTGAGCAATCTTTATTAAGTACATCTGCTGCATCTCCTTTAGAAAGCAAAGCAACTCGGCAGATTAATTCTTTTTCATCGACCCAACAAGAAGAATCCCATCATAGTGCTGCACCTAAAGGTAGCTATTACTAAATTTTTGAAAAGCGATAGATAGTATCATGACAATTGTGCAACACTTTTCATTCATTGTGAAATGCCTTAAGGGAAAATATGGCGGATTTGGTGCATTTTCTTTCTTTTCTCTAATGGTTTGTCACTAATTGACGTTTTACAGAATTTATCATGTTTCCTGTTGTACTAGAAAAATCATTTTCAATTACACATCCTGATTCTCCTTCAGAAAAAAAATCAACTTCGCCAATCAATTCTTTCCCATCGATCCAACAGGAAAAATCATGTCAAAGTTCTTCACCTAAAGGAATAAATTTTTAAAAAGTGATAGGAACATGACATCGGTAGTGTTATTTAACCCTTTTTAAGGCCGCTCTACACACGAGAATAATAAGATGAATCCGACTAGAATTTTCTGTTTGAACTGTTATTTTTGTGCAAACTACACGCAGGAATTGAAAAAAAAATGTAAATTAGATTATACTTGAAGAATTTTCTAATATCCCTTTTAATGTTGAATTCTTCTTCAAACTACCCATAAGAATAAAAACCACGTGTCCTTTTAAATGTCCGAACTGAAATCAATCATATACTCCACTACAATGTCTTGTTCTAAGATTGAAGTTTCATTCTTGTGAAAATGGTAATTATAGCACTATTATACAAGAAGTTCATTTCATCTTCATTTTTTGAAGTTTTTCAAATAACTTTTTATTTAAAATTATTCAACTCAACAATATCTTTCCAAAAGTACCAAATTTATTAAAATTGAAACATCTCTCTTTCTACTAGAAAAGACAAAATTGCTCTTTGATGCAGCCCTTCCGGAAGAAGATTCGTCGTTTTCAGATTTACAAACTGTCTCACCTCTTCAAAAGAAACCAGCCTCCATCAATACCAAAAGTACAACATCTCACGAATCAACAAACTCAAACAAAGAGCTTTCGTCTCCTATCAAAAATGATCAAACAATGTCAGAAGAAGAAGATATGTTACTTTTTAAGAAGAAATCATATCCAAATGAAAGTACGTTTCTTTTTCCACTTGAGCAATCTTTATTAATTACATCTGCTGCATCTCCTTTAGAAAGCAAAGCAACTCGGCCAATTAATTCTTTTTCATCGAGCCAACAAGAACAATCCCATCATAGTGCTGCACCTAAAGGTAGTTATTACTAAATTTTTGAAAAGCGATAGATAGTATCATGACAATTGTGCAACAGTTTTCAGTCATTGTGAAATGCCTTAAGGGAAAATATGGCGGATTTGGTGCATTTTCTTTCTTTTCTCTAATGGTTTGTTACTTATTGACGTTTTACAGATTTTATCATGTTTCCTGTTGTACTAGAAAAATCATTTTCAATTACACATCCTGATTCTCCTTCAGAAAAAAAATCAACTTCGCCAATCAATTCTTTCTCGTCGATTGAACAGGAAAAATCATGTCAAAGTTCTTCACCTAATGGAATAATTTTTTAAAATGCGATAGGAACATGACATCGGTAGTGTTATTTAACCTTTTTTAAGGCCGCTCTACACACGAGAATAATAAGATGAATTTGAATAGAATTTTCTGTTTGAACTGTTATTCTTGTGCAAACTGCACGCAGGAATTGAAAACAATGTAAATTAGATAATACTTGAAGAATTTTCTAATATCCCTTTTAATGTTAAATTCTTCTTCAAACTACCCATAAGAATAAAAACCACGTGTCCTTTTAAATGTCCGAACTGAAATCAATCATATACTCCACTACAATGTCTTGTTCTAAGATTGAAGTTTCATTCTTGTGAAAATGGTAATTATAGCACTATTATACAAGAAGTTCATTTCATCTTCTTTTTTTGAAGTTTTTCAAATAACTTTTTATTTAAAATTATTCCACTCAACAATATCTTTCCAACGGTACCAAATTTATTAAGATTGAAACATCTCTCTTTCTACTAGAAAAGACAAAATTGCTTTTTGATGCAGCCCTTTCGGAAGAAGATTCGTCGTTTTCAGATTTGCAAACTGTCTCACCTCTTCAAAAGAAACCAGCCTCCATCAATACAAAAAGTACAACATCTCACGAATCAACAAAATCAAACAAAGAGCTTTCGTCTCCTATCCAAAAAGATCAAACAATGTCAGAAGAAGAAGATATGTTACCTTTTAAGAAGAAATCGGTTTCAAATGAAAATAGTACGTTTCCTTTTCCACTTGAGCCATCTTTATTAATTACATCTGCTGCATCTCCTTTAGAAAGCAAAGCAACTCGGCGAATTAATTCTTTTTCATCGACCCAACAAGAGCAATCCCATCATAGTGCTGCACCTAAAGGTAGTTATTACTAAATTTTTGAAAAGCGATAGATAGTATCATGACAATTGTGCAACACTTATAAGTCATTGTGAAATGCCTGAAGGAAAAATATGGCGGATTTGGTGCATTTTGTTTCTTTTCCCTAATGGTTTGTCACTAATTGACGTTTTACAGAATTTATCATGTTTCCTGTTGTACTAGAAAAATCATTTTCAATATTTACACATCCTGATTCTCCTTCAGAAAAAAAATCAACTTCGCCAATCAATTCTTTCTCATCGATTCAACAGGAAAAATCATGTCAAAGTTCTTCTCCTAAAGGAATAAATTTTTAAAAAGCGATAGGAACATGACATCGGTAGTGTTATTTAACCTTTTTTAAGGCCGCTCTACACACGAGAATAATAAGATGAATTTGAATAGAATTTTCTGTTTGAACTGTTATTCTTGTGCAAACTGCACGCAGGAATTGAAAAACAATGTAAATTAGATAATACTTGAAGAATTTTCTAATATCCCTTTTAATGTTAAATTCTTCTTCAAACTACCCATAAGAATAAAAACCACGTGTCCTTTTAAATGTCCGAACTGAAATCAATCATATACTCCACTACAATGTCTTGTTCTAAGATTGAAGTTTCATTCTTGTGAAAATGGTAATTATAGCACTATTATACAAGAAGTTTACTTCATCTTCTTTTTTTGAAGTTTTTCAAATAACTTTTTATTTAAAATTATTCCACTCAACAATATCTTTCCAACGGTACCAAATTTATTAAGATTGAAACATCTCTCTTTCTACTAGAAAAGACAAAATTGCTTTTTGATGCAGCCCTTTCGGAAGAAGATTCGTCGTTTTCAGATTTGCAAACTGTCTCACCTCTTCAAAAGAAACCAGCCTCCATCAATACAAAAAGTACAACATCTCACAAATCAACAAAATCAAACAAAGAGCTTTCGTCTCCTATCCAAAAAGATCAAACAATGTCAGAAGAAGAAGATATGTTACCTTTTAAGAAGAAATCGTTTCAAATGAAAATAGTACGTTTCCTTTTCCACTTGAGCCATCTTTATTAATTACATCTGCTGCATCTCCTTTAGAAAGCAAAGCAACTCGGCGAATTAATTCTTTTTCATCGACCCAACAACAGCAATCCCATCATAGTGCTGCACCTAAAGGTAGTTATTACTAAATTTTTGAAAAGCGATAGATAGTATCATGACAATTGTGCAACACTTATAAGTCATTGTGAAATGCCTGAAGGAAAAATATGGCGGATTTGGTGCATTTTGTTTCTTTTCCCTAATGGTTTGTCACTAATTGACGTTTTACAGAATTTATTATGTTTCCTGTTGTACTAGAAAAATCATTTTCAATATTTACACATCCTGATTCTCCTTCAGAAAAAAAAATCAACTTCGCCAATCAATTCTTTTTCATCGATTCAACAGGAATAATCATGTCAAAGTTCTTCTCCTAAAGGAATAAATTTTTAAAAAGCGATAGGAACATGACATCGGTAGTGTTACTTAACCCTTTTTAAGGCCGCTCTACACACGAGAATAATAAGATGAATTCGACTAGAATTTTCTGTTTGAACTGTTATTCTTGTGCAAACTACACACAGGAATTGAAAAAAAATGTAAATTAGACAATACTTGGAGAATTTTCTAATATCCCTTTTAATGTTGAATTCTTCTTCAAAATACCCATAAGAATAAAAACCACGTGTCCTTTTAAATGTCCGAACTGAACTCAATCATATACTCCACTACAATGTCTTGTTCTAAGATTGAAGTTTCATTCTTGTGAAAATGGTAATTATAGCACTATTAAACAAGAAGTTCATTTCATCTTCATTTTTTGAAGTTTTCAAATAACTTTTTATTTAAAATTATTCCACTCAACAATATCTTTCCAACGGTACCACATTTATTAAGATTCAAACATCTCTCTTTCTACTAGAAAAGACAAAACTGCTCTTTGATGCAGCCCTTCCGGAAGAAGATTCGTCGTTTTCAGATTTGCAAACTGTCTCACCTCTTCAAAAGAAACCAGCCTCCATCAATACAAAAAGTACAACATCTCACGAATCAACAAAATCAAACAAAGAGCTTTCGTCTCCTATCCAAAAAGATCAAACAATGTCAGAAGAAGAAGATATGTTACCTTTTAAGAAGAAATCATCTCCAAATGAAAGTACGTTTCCTTTTCCACTTGAGCAATCTTTATTAATTACATCTGCTGCATCTCCTTTAGAAAGCAAAGCAACTCGGCCAATTAATTCTTTTTCGTCGACCCAACAAGAACAATCCCATCATAGTGCTGCACCTAAAGGTAGTTATTACTAAATTTTTGAAAAGCGATAGATAGTATCATGACAATTGTGCAACAGTTTTCAGTCATTTTGAAATGCCTTAAGGGAAAATATGGCGGATTTGGTGCATTTTCTTTCTTTTCTCTAATGGTTTGTCACTTATTGACGTTTTACAGAATTTATCATGTTTCCTGTTGTACTAGAAAAATCATTTTCAATTACACATCCTGATTCTCCTTCAGAAAAAAAATCAACTTCGCCAATCAATTCTTTCTCGTCGATTGAACAGGAAAAATCATGTCAAAGTTCTTCACCTAATGGAATAAATTTTTAAAATGCGATAGGAACATGACATCGGTAGTGTTATTTAACCTTTTTTAAGGCCGCTCTACACACGAGAATAATAAGATGAATTTGAATAGAATTTTCTGTTTGAACTGTTATTTTTGTGCAAACTGCACGCAGGAATTGAAAAAAAATGTAAATTAGATAATACTTGAAGAATTTTCTAATATCCCTTTTAATGTTAAATTCTTCTTCAAACTACCCATAAGAATAAAAACCACGTGTCCTTTTAAATGTCCGAACTGAAATCAATCATATACTCCACTACAATGTCTTGTTCTAAGATTGAAGTTTCATTCTTGTGAAAATGGTAATTATAGCACTATTATACAAGAAGTTCATTTCATCTTCTTTTTTTGAAGTTTTTCAAATAACATTTTATTTAAAATTATTCCACTCAACAATATCTTTCCAACGGTACCAAATTTATTAAGATTGAAACATCTCTCTTTCTACTAGAAAAGACAAAATTGCTCTTTGATGCAGCCTTTCCGGAAGAAGTTTCGTCGTTTTCAGATTTGCAAACTGTCTCACCTCTTCAAAAGAAACCAGCCTCCATCAATACAAAAAGTACAACATCTAACGAATCAACAAAATCAAACAAAAAACTTTCGTCTCCTATCCAAAAAGATCAAACAATGTCAGAAGAAGAAGATATGTTACCTTTTAAGAAGAAATCATCTCCAAATGAAAGTACGTTTCCTTTTCCACTTGAGCAATCTTTATTAATTACCTCTACTGCATCTCCTTTATTAAGCAAAGCAACTCGGCCAATTAATTCTTTTTCATCGAGCTAACAAGAACAATCACATTATAGTGCTGCACCTAAAGGTAGTTATTACTAAATTTTTGAAAAGCGATAGATAGCATCATGACAATTGTGCAACACTTTTCAGTCATTGTGAAATGTCTTAAGGGAAAATATGGCGGATTTGGTGCATTTTGTTTCAGGTTTGTTTCTTTTGTTTTCATGATCAATGTAGATAATGATAAGGATTATCAAGACATGACCAATTTTCTAATACAAATGGGTTTGGAAGAGGTCGAGAAACATTTACCTAGTGGAAACGGTAACGATTTCTTTCATTTTTGCTGGCAATATTTCCTTAATAACATCATATAGATTATTGATAATCGTTAATAGTCAGGGTGAATAAGTTTTTAAGAAGATTATTAATGAGAAAAGACAATCATGATAAATCATAAATATTTGTTTAAATATGCTAGTTTGAATCGTATAAGGAGCTTCTTTGTAATACTCACATTTTAACACATTTAATCCGAATTTAATAGAGTCACACTATTCTATGTCAAGTTTTGGATCTTGCATGTGAATATTTTATCGAGGTGATTGAAGTATCAGTTTTTAATTTTTAGATACATATCATACCAGATCGAAATCTGTTTCTTTGGAGGAACACAAGGTAAAAAAAGTTTCTGAACTGTCATGATATGCACTAGAATTTGTTTTCCACACTTTACATAACACCACAACCATGTACTTTTTAGAAAAGTATTGATATACTCAAAGTTTCTAGTTTGGATGGTTCTGATGTTTTTCATGAAACTTTTAATTATAAACGCAAATATTGGTTAATATCGCAATATTGGATTAGCATCAAACCTGGAATTTTAAACTTTTTGTTAGGGTGTGTTTAAATGGCCAGGAAATCTTTTTTTGATTCGTTCCTTTTTTAGTTTGCGCTTGCACAACAATTTTGCAGGAGCAAAAACGATCCTGATTATTTGATGAAATCATGGATCGATGAATATATAGGTAACTTTGGAGAAGAGAATTGCAGCCTTAAATTATAGTTATGAAGTAGCTCCTCCTCAAGATTCAATTGATTGTGGCATTCAAGATTTGTGCATTATATTGCAGATTAACGGCAATCTATATGAAAGATTTGTATCGGGACAGGCTCACATGAATATGAACTTATTCTGAAACTTCTAAGGAACTATTTGTGATTAACGTATATAATATCATTTTCTAAAGGTTATCACAGGAAAAAATCCGCGAATCACATGCGTGTGAAAACCAATTTCCGAGCATGTGATCCTGCAAAAAATCACATGCGTGTGAAAATGTAATTCACAATCCATCTTTTCTCACTTGTTAAATAGAATAGAAGTGAGTTACTTTTAGGGTATTAAACCTCTCTCTCTAAGAAAGACAAACAATCCTATTTGTGATTTTAGATCTAGTCAGACACTCCATTTAAGTTGAGAAAAGATGGCTTGTGAATTGCATTTTCACACGCATGTGATTTTTTGCAGGATCACATGCTCGGAAATTGGTTTTCACACGCATGTGATTCGCGGATTTTTTCCTGTGTATGGTGTGTACGTATTGAAAGATGTTGCTAAGGGAGAGTTCATCTGTGAGTATCCAGGTGAGCTCATCTCTGACACGGAAAGAAATCGACGCATCAAAGAATATGACAAAGAGTGCTTGGGCTCATATATCTTTGATGTTGAAATTGGAAATAACAAGTATATGTGAGTGAATTAACTAATCTTAAAACACCTAAAGTAATGATTAATGTGCTGATTCTTGTTCGTCATGGCAAAGGCAAAATCGAAAAAAAGAAACTGATAATCGATCCATCACCCTGAAAACCAGGATTAGACAATGAAGTTTCACTGTGTAACTCCGAATGTTGTCCATTATCTTTCAAGACCAATTTTAGGCAATGAAATCTGAAAATACATTCAATTTACGACCAAGATTAGGCAAAGAAATCTTACCGAGCATTTATTTGAATGAATCGAATATGCAACTGTTAGTATTATGTTGGAATTATCTTTTGGTTTTTATTTTTTTTAGTCTCGATGCAACACGATCCAATAGAATAGGAAGATTTATTAACGACAGCCCTCCGAGACACCTAAATGCTGTACCAAAGGCGATATATATCGACCATAAAGTACATTTGTGCTTCTTTGCAGCTAAAGACATGCCTCGAGGCAGTGAAGTTAGATATAGTTATAGCTCGAAACATCTCACTTGGAGATCGAAGGTAGTTTACTTTTTTAATACCATTTGTAAGTTTAAGGTCTCGATTTGCCAGGATGTTGATAGTTTGTTTCTCAATGAAACTGGAGCATTTAAACTACTCAAATTGAATAGAGGGCTCACATGATCGCTACTTTTCAATAAATTCTAGAGTTCATTAAATTGCGACAGGAACTGCGTGCTAGAGATCAGATTTTGATTGATTCATATTATATTTCTTTCAAAGCCCTTTTGACGAATTGCTATAATATCAAATACAACATGAATAGATATTTTCCTTTCATGAGCATTGTACTTATAAGCATCTAGGCTGAAAATGGTCCAAACGTTAAGCATACACTAGCATACCTCAAACCATTGAACCTCGGAGCTATTTGGATGAAACGAAACGAATTAGACTGAAAAAGTTTTTTTTTCATAAAAAACATCAAACATAATATAGTGCGATACTAAACTTTTCTAAGAAATGTCACGAATGTTTGAAATGGTCGTGTCACTTTTCTTCGCTGATTTCGTCATGGTTGTTTTCGAAATCAAGGCTAAAGGCTAAATGAAGGCTCCTATTCTTTCACTAACTGGTTATCTTAAAGGAATAACTTAATGCAAGAACTAATAAGTGCGGAGAACTAATTAAGGCTGCAATTAATAAATCCAATTACAATCCAGACAAACAATAGAACTTGTGCTAGGAAACGATGCATTCCATTCCATTAACTTTTCAGGTTCCAAAGTGGTTATTTTGATATTGTTAATTTTTTAACAGTTTTTTCTTTTCTTTTTCTAGGCACATTATGCTCGACCCATCGATAAGAAATAAGAAAATATCAATCGGAGAGGAGATTGTCGGCAATTGGATGTTGTCTTGAGAATTGTATCTATTCAGTTACGTTTGCAGAAATTTGAAGTTGCCTGTTATTGACATTTATTAAGTTTTAAGTTTTTTTAGTATTTCAAGAAAAATGTAATTTTAAAATTTATATTTATATATCTAGTCAGGACGTTAGCAAACTTACGGTTTAACTTTTAACTAAAGAACTCCTTCTTTTGTTTGCTTGGAGAGACGGGGTTTTCAAAGGATCTATTCGGCTAATGAAACCTTTTGGGCTGAACAGAAGATACTTTGTTTCTTCTGGTCTGTCTGGTCTACAAAATTTCAACTCAAATTAATTTATCATGTGTAGATAGCGCAAGATGTTTTTGCTACCGCGGATTCGCACAGAAAATTAAATTTCTAATTTCTGTTGTTTAAAACATCGTGGACTTTTGGAATCGCTTTAATTTCAAATAGAATTAACCTACACATCTAAGGCAATCAAAATTTTTTATTTTTTCAATGTACAGAGCCAAAAATAGGGTAAATAGCTAGTTTTATGTTACATGGAAGTTTTTCAGTTGGTTTTCTTTGTTCTAAATATCATACTGTCATAACAGAGGCGGCAACATGAAATAATGGGAAGTAAAAATAAAAATGAACTCAAATCATGGCGATGTTTTTCTATTCATGTGGCATGTGAAGAAACTTTTAGTTTTTTAATTGTACTTCAAAATTAATAACATAATGGACCTATTATTAAAAACCTCCATGGTCAGCCAAAGTAAAATTAAAGTGACGTTGAAACTGCGCTAAGGTATACTTTTTAGAACAAGAGGAGAAAAAACTCAATAGAAATAAAATAAACAAAGCATGAAACGGTCATTTATAAATTTTGTGCTTTAATCACCTGTTTCGATGAGAATGAAATAAAGCATACTTTAGTGTTCCAGTCTGACTACCCTGACTCCCCCATTGTAGAGAGACGGTTTTTTACTTTTCTTTTTGATTTTATACCTGCACATTTTGGCATCTTTTTACCTATACTTTTCTTGTATATTCGTTATGAAAGTCCTATATATTATTGCCAACGTTTTTTATGTTTATTTTCTTGTTTTAACATTTCCCTAGAATTTTATCCTCTTATTTTGGAAGAAATGCATGTTACTGTCATCTACTTTCATCAAATTTTCTTGTGTCAATTTAGCTACAAAAGCGACTAATGGAATCGTCTCGAGGTCTATTTGCCCGAAAAAAGTAACCCTGTAACTTTGTAACCATGTAACCTTGTAACCCTGTAACCTTGTAACCCTGTAAAGTTGTTACCCTGTACCCCTGTAACCTTGTAACCCTGAAACCCTGTAACCTTGTAACCCTGTAACCATGTAACCTCTAACCCTGTACCCTTGTAACCCTGTAAACTTGTAACACTGTAAACCTGTAACCTTGTAACCCTGTAAACTGGTAACCCTGTAAACCTGTAACCTTGTAACCCTGTAAACTTGTAACCCTGTAAACTTGTAACCCTGTAAACTTGTAACCCTGTAACCTTGTAACCCTATAAACCTGTAACCCTGTAACCTTGTAACCTTGTAACCCTGAAACCCTGTAACCTTGTAACCCTGTACCTTTGTAACCCTATAACCTTGTAACCCTGTAACATTGTAACCCTTGAAATTTGTAACCCTGTAACCTTGTAACCCTTTAACCTTGTAACCCTGTATCCCTGTACCCTTGTAACCCTGTAACCTTGTAACCCTGGAAATTTGTAACCATGTAACCCTGTAACCTTGTAGTTATTCAGATTTTATGAAATGAAAATGAAATTGAAGTACGATTTAAGATTGTCCCACCCTCCTGCCCTTATACAAAAGGTTTAACATATTAACAAGTTTATTTTGCTTCCTTTTCTTTATTCAGGGCGCTGAAGTTTTCAAGTGGATGTTTAATGCAGCTTCTATTTGTTTTTAAAAGAAACATATTTCACCGAATGTTATTCACTTTACATATACACTATGTCTTTCTTTGTTTCCGTCTGGGTTCCAATATTAAACGCGATTAGTCTCCGATTATCTCGAATTAAAATTCAGGTTTGCATCTTAATATTTTGGACATAAAGATGATATCGCCACATTTTGTCTCTTCAGTTTTTTTTTACAGCTATAACACTTACAATTAACATTAAAACCCAAACCTTAGAAATAAGGGTTCTAGATTATCTACTAAATATTAGCAAACTGTTATCCATTTCACTGTCATAATGACATGATAACCCAAAAACTGGTGGCAATACCAATACTAGTCCTAAACCTGACTCTAAACCGCTATACTCTTAGAATCCTACTATTATACGTAAGACTTTCATTTTCAAGTGAAATCTGCTGAAATTCCCTGTTTCCATAGGTATTGTAACATTGAACCTCATTACCCCAATACGAAATATTCTTTTCATAGGTATTGTAACGCTATACCCCATTACCCTAATACAAAAGTACTTACCCTAAAATTTACCCTTTTCTGAAAAAAATTTTTTTCTGTAAATCTAAGCTTAATTTAAAGGTGATATTCATATTTTAAAGCCTAATACAAATCATTATCGGTTGGAGCACAATTGAAATAGAAAGAAATATTGAAAAAAGGGAGTTACAATACCTATTTTAAATAATATATACGGGACATAAAACGAGTGCGTCAAAAATTTACGGTCTGTTACAATGCCTACTCAAAAAGTATAAGTTTTACGCGATAAAAAGGTACGATATAATACCTATTACGATAAAAGAGCGATATAGAGGAGAAAAGCTGTAGAATGTCTACTAAACGATATTATACCTACTTTTAAAGTAGGTATGATATCGCATATGGTGGTTAAACGATAACGAGCCTACTGCGATATGGGGCCTACTTTAGTAGGCATTATAGCGCCATTTTTTAATGGCGCTATAAGGACTACTTTGGCGATATAATACCTATTTCAGACGATACAATGACTACTCGATGCGATGCAATACCTACTAGAAAGACGACCCTAACCCTAACCCTAACCCTAACCCTAACCCTAACCCTAACCCTAACCCTAACCCTAACCCTAACCCTAACCCTAACCTAACCCTAACCCTAACCCTAAACCCTAACCCTAACCCTAACCCTAACCCTAACCCTAACCCTAACCCTAACCCTAACCCTAACCCTAACCCTAACCCTAACCCTAACCCTAACCCTAACCCTAACCCTAACCCTAACCCTAACCCTAACCTTAACTCTTTGATACCACGAATATAGCAAGACGGTGGAACATGCTATGGAAAGGTTGTTTTTTCGAAGATTCTTTTGTGTTTACCTTGCCAATGCATATACTGAATGAAAATTGAATATCTTTTTAGACTTCCATTCTATTTGTAAAGTTTTTAGGATTGCTTATTCTTGCCTATCATGCTTAACTGGAAAACTCATTGATGCCATGAATGTCGCATAACGGTGGAAAATCCTATGTAAAGGTTGTTTTTTTTAAGACTCCTTTGTATTTATCTTGCCAATCCATATACTGAGTGAAAATTGAATATCTTTTTAGGCTTTCATTCTATTTGTAAAATTTTTAGGATTGTTTATTATTGCTTATCATGCTTTATTGGAAGACTCATTGATACCACCAATGTAGCAAGACGGTGGAACATCCTGTGGAAAGGTTGCTTTTTCAAAGATTCTTTTGTGTTTACCTTGCCAATGCATATTCTGAATGAAAATTGAATATGTTTTTAGAATTCCATTCTATTTGTAAAGTTTTTAGGATTGTTTATTCTTGCCTATCATGCTTTATTGGAAGACTCAATGATACCACCAATGTAGCAAGACGGTGGAACATCCTATGGAAAGGTTGGTTTTTCGAAGATTCTTTTGTGTTTACCTTGCCAATGCATATACTGAATGAAAATTGAATATCTTTTTAGACTTCCATTATATTTGTAAAGTTTTTAGGATTGCTTATTCTTGCCTATCATGCTTAACTGGAAAACTCATTGATGCCATGAATGTTGCATAACGGTGGAAAATAATATGTAAAGGTTGTTTTTTTTAAGACTCCTTTGTATTTATCTTGCCAATCCATATACTGAGTGAAAATTGAATATCTTTTTAGGCTTTCATTCTATTTGTAAAGTTTTTAGGATTGTTTATCCTTGCCTATCATGCTTAACTGGAAACCTCATTGATGCCATGAATGTCGCATAACGGTGAAAAATCCTATGTAAAGGTTGTTTTTTTAAAACTCCTTTGTATTTATCTTGCCAATCCATATACTGAGTGAAAATTGAATATCTTTTTAGGCTTTCATTCTATTTGTAAAGTTTTTAGGATTGTTTATCCTTGCCTATCATGCTTAACTGGAAAACTCATTGATGGCATGAATGTTGCATAACGGTGGAAAATCCTATGTAAAGGTTGTTTTTTTTTAAGACTCCTTTGTATTTATCTTGCCAACCCATATACTGAGTGAAAATTGAATATCTTTTTAGGCTTTCATTCTATTTGTAAAGTTTTCAGGATTGTTTATCTTTGCCTATCATGCTTAACTGGAAAACTCATTGATGCCATGAATGTCGCTCAACGGTGGAGAATCCAATGTAAAGGTTGTTTTTTTAAGACTCCTTTGTATTTATCTTGCCAATCCATATACTGAGTGAAAATTGAATATCTTTTTAGGCTTTCATTCTATTTGTAAAGTTTTTAGGATTGTTTATTTTTGCCTATCATGCTTTATTGGAAAACTCTTTGATACCACGAATATAGCAAGACGGTGGAACATGCTATGGAAAGGTTGGTTTTTCCAAGATTCCTTTGTGTTTACCTTGCCAATGCATATACTGAATGAAAATTGAATATGTTTTTAGACTTCCATTCTATTTGTAAAGTTTTTAGGATTGTTTATTCTTGCTTATCATGCTTTATTGGAAGACTCATTGATACCACGAATGTAGCAAGACGGTGGAACATCCTATGGAAAGGTTGTTCTTTCAAAGATTCCTTTGTGTTTACCTTGCCAATGCATATACTGAATAAAAATTGAATATGTTTTTAGACTTCCATTCTATTTGTAAAGTTTTAAGAATTGTTTATTCTTGCCTATCATGCTTTATTGGAAGACTCATTGATACCACGAATGTAGCAAGACGTTGGAACATCCTATGGAAAGATTGGTTTTTCGAAGATTCTTTTGTGTTTACCTTGCCAATGCATATACTGAATGAAAATTGAATATCTTTTTAGACTTCTATTATATTTGTAAAGTTTTTAGGATTGCTTATTCTTGCCTATCATGCTTAACTGGAAAACTCATTGATGGCATGAATGTTGCATAACGGTGGAAAATCCTATGTAAAGGTTGTTTTTTTTTAAGACTCCTTTGTATTTATCTTGCCAACCCATATACTGAGTGAAAATTGAATATCTTTTTAGGCTTTCATTCTATTTGTAAAGTTTTTAGGATTGTTTATCTTTGCCTATCATGCTTAACTGGAAAACTCATTGATGCCATGAATGTCGCATAACGGTGGAGAATCCAATGTAAAGGTTGTTTTTTTAAGACTCCTTTGTATTTATCTTGCCAATCCATATACTGAGTGAAAATTGAATATCTTTTTAGGCTTTCATTCTATTTGTAAAGTTTTTAGGATTGTTTATTTTTGCCTATCATGCTTTATTGGAAAACTCTTTGATACCACGAATATAGCAAGACGGTGGAACATGCTATGGAAAGGTTGGTTTTTCCAAGATTCCTTTGTGTTTACCTTGCCAATGTATATACTGAATGAAAATTGAATATGTTTTTAGACTTCCATTCTATTTGTAAAGTTTTTAGGATTGTTTATTCTTGCTTATCATGCTTTATTGGAAGACTCATTGATACCACGAATGTAGCAAGACGGTGGAACATCCTATGGAAAGGTTGTTTTTCAAAGATTCCTTTGTGTTTACCTTGCCAATGCATATACTGAATAAAAATTGAATATGTTTTTAGACTTCCATTCTATTTGTAAAGTTTTAAGAATTGTTTATTCTTGCCTATCATGCTTTATTGGAAGACTCATTGATACCACGAATGTAGCAAGACGTTGGAACATCCTATGGAAAGATTGGTTTTTCGAAGATTCTTTTGTGTTTACCTTGCCAATGCATATACTGAATGAAAATTGAATATGTTTTTAGACTTCCATTCTATTTGTAAAGTTTTAAGAATTGTTTATTCTTGCCTATCATGCTTAACTGGAAAACTCATTGATGGCATGAATGTTGCATAACGGTGGAAAATAATATGTAAAGGTTGTTTTTTTTAAGACTCCTTTGTATTTATCTTGCCAACCCATATACTGAGTGAAAATTGAATATCTTTTTAGGCTTTCATTCTATTTGTAAAGTTTTTAGGATTGTTTATCTTTGCCTATCATGCTTAACTGGAAAACTCATTGATGCCATGAATGTCGCATAACGGTAGAAAATCCAATGTAAAGGTTGTTTTTTTAAGACTCCTTTGTATTTATCTTGCCAATCCATATAATGAGTGAAAATTGAATATCTTTTTAGGCTTTCATTCTATTTGTAAAGTTTTTAGGATTGTTTATTTTTGCCTATCATGCTTTATTGGAAAACTCTTTGATACCACAAATATAGCAAGACGATGGAACATGCTATGGAAAGGTTGGTTTTTCCAAGATTCCTTTGTGTTTACCTTGCCAATGCATATACTGAATGAAAATTGAATATGTTTTTAGACTTCCATTCTATTTGTAAAGTTTTTAGGATTGTTTATTCTTGCTTATCATGCTTTATTGGAAGACTCATTGATACCACGAATGTAGCAAAACGGTGGAACATCCTATGGAAAGGTTGTTTTTTCAAAGATTCCTTTGTGTTTACCTTGCCAATGCATATACTGAATAAAAATTGAATATATTTTTAGACTTCCATTCTATTTGTAAAGTTTTAAGAATTGTTTATTCTTGCCTATCATGCTTTATTGGAAGACTCATTGATACCACGAATGTAGCAAGACGTTGGAACATCCTATGGAAAGATTGGTTTTTCGAAGATTCTTTTGTGTTTACCTTGCCAATGCATATTCTGAATGAAAATTGAATAAGTTTTTAGACTTCCATTCTATTTGTAAAGTTTTTAAGATTGTTTATTCTTGCCTATCATGCTTTATTGGAAGACTCGATGATACCACCAATGTAGCAAGACGGTTGAACATCCTATGGAAAGGTTGGTTTTTCGAAGATTCTTTTGTGTTTACCTTGCCAATGCATATACTGAATGAAAATTGAATATCTTTTTAGACTTCCATTCTATTTGTAAATTTTTTAGGATTGCTTATTCTTGCCTATCATGCTTAACTGGAAAACTCATTGATGCCATGAATGTCGCATAACGGTGGAAAATCCTATGTAAAGGTTGTTTTTTTAAGACTCCTTTGTATTTATCTTGCCAATCCATATACTGAGTGAAAATTGAATATCTTTTTAGGCTTTCATTCTATTTGTAAAGTTTTTAAGATTGTTTATTCTTGCCTATCATGCTTTATTGGAAGACTCATTGATACCACGAATGTAGCAAGACGGTGGAACATCCTATGGAAAGGTTGGTTTTTCGAAGATTCTTTTGTGTTTACCTTGCCAATGCATATACTGAATGAAAATTGAATATCTTTTTAGACTTCCATTCTATTTGTAAAGTTTTTAGGATTGCTTATTCTTGCCTATCATGCTTAACTGGAAAACTCATTGATGCCATGAATGTCGCATAACGGTGGAAAATCCTATGTAAAGGTTGTTTTTTTAAGACTCCTTTGTATTTATCTTGCCAACCCATATACTGAGTGAAAATTGAATATCTTTTTAGGCTTTCATTCTATTTGTAAAGTTTTTAGGATTGTTTATCTTTGCCTATCATGCTTAACTGGAAAACTCATTGATGGCATGAATGTTGCATAACGGTGGAAAATCCTATGTAAAGGTTGTTTTTTTTAAGACTCCTTTGTATTTATCTTGCCAACCCATATACTGAGTGAAAATTGAATATCTTTTTAGGCTTTCATTCTATTTGTAAAGTTTTTAGGATTGTTTATTTTTGCCTATCATGCTTAACTGGAAAACTCATTGATGCCATGAATTTCGCATAACGGTGGAAAATCCTATGTAAAGGTTGTTTTATTTTAAGACTCCTTTGTATTTATCTTGCCAATCCATATACTGAGTGAAAATTGAATATCTTTTTAGGCTTTCATTCTATTTGTAAAGTTTTTAGGATTGTTTATTTTGCCTATCATGCTTTATTGGAAGACTCATTGATACCACGAATTATAGCAAGACGGGTGGAACATGCTATGGAAAAGGTTGGTTTTCCAAGATTCCCTGTGTTTACCTTGCCAATGCATATACTGAATGAAAATTGAATATGTTTTTAGACTTCCATTCTATTTGTAAAGTTTTTAGGATTGTTTATTCTTGCCTATCATGCTTTATTGGAAGACTCATTGATACCACGAATGTAGCAAGACGGTGGAAATCCTATGGAAAGGTTGTTTTTTCAAAGATTCCTTTGTGTTTACCTTGCCAATGCATATACTGAATAAAAATTGAATATGTTTTTAGACTTCCATTCTATTTGTAAAGTTTTAAGAATTGTTTATTCTTGCCTATCATGCTTTATTGGAAGACTCATTGATACCACGAATGTAGCAAGACGTTGGAACATCCTATGGAAAGATTGGTTTTTCGAAGATTCTTTTGTGTTTACCTTGCCAATGCATATTCTGAATGAAATTGAATAATTTTTAGACTTCCATTCTATTTGTAAAGTTTTTAAGATTGTTTATTCTTGCCTATCTGCTATTTGAAGACTCGATGATACCACCAATGTAGCAAGACGGTTGAACATCCTATGGAAAGGTTGGTTTTTCGAAGATTCTTTTGTGTTTACCTTGCCAATGCATATACTGAATGAAAATTGAATATCTTTTTAGACTTCCATTCTATTTGTAAATTTTTTAGGATTGCTTATTCTTGCCTATCATGCTTAACTGGAAAACTCATTGATGCCATGAATGTCGCATAACGGTGGAAAATCCTATGTAAAGGTTGTTTTTTTAAGACTCCTTTGTATTTATCTTGCCAATCCATATACTGAGTGAAAATTGAATATCTTTTTAGGCTTTCATTCTATTTGTAAAATTTTTAGGATGTTTATCTTTGCCTATCATGCTTAACTGGAAAACTCATTGATGGCATGAATGTAGCATACGGTGGAAATCCTATGTAAAGGTTGGTTTTTTTTTTTAAGACTCCTTGTATTTTATCTTGCCAACCCATATACTGAGTGAAAATTGAATATCTTTTTAGGCTTTCATTCTATTTGTAAAGTTTTCAGGATTGTTTCATTCTTTGCCTATCATGCTTTATGGAAAACTCATTGATGCCATGAATGTCGCATACCGGTGGAATCCTATGTAAAGGTTGTTTTTTTAAGACTCTTTGTATTTATCTTGCAACAATCATATACTGAGTGAAAATTGAATATCTTTTTAGGCTTTCATTCTATTTGTAAAGTTTTTAGGATTGTTTATTTTTGCCTATCATGCTTTATTGGAAAACTCTTTGATACCACGAATATAGCAGACGGGGTGGAAACATCCTATGGAAAGGTTGTTTTTCCAAGATCTCTCTTTGTGTTTACCTTGCCAATGCATATACTGAATGAAAATTGAATATGTTTTTAGACTTCCATTCTATTTGTAAAGTTTTAAGAATTGTTTATTCTTGCCTATCATGCTTTATTGGAAGACTGATACCACGAATGTAGCAAGACGTGGAAATCCTATGGAAAAGGTTGTTTTTTCGAAGATTTTTGTGTTTACCTTGCCAATGCATATATGAATAAAATTGAATATCTTTTTAGACTTCTATATTTGTAAAGTTTTTAGGATTGCTTATTCTTGCCTATCATGCTTAACTGGAAAACTCATTGATGGCATGAATGTTGCATAACGGTGGAAAATCCTATGTAAAGGTTGTTTTTTTTTAAGACTCCTTTGTATTTATCTTGCCAATCCATATACTGAGTGAAAATTGAATATCTTTTTAGGCTTTCATCTATTTGTAAAGTTTTTTTAGGATTGTTTATCTTTGCCTATCATGCTTAACTGGAAAACTCATTGATGCCATGAATGTCGCATAACGGTGGAGAATCCAATGTAAAGGTTGTTTTTTTAAGACTCCTTTGTATTTATCTTGCCAATCCATATACTGAAGTGAAAATTGAATATCTTTTTAGGCTTTTCATTCTATTTGTAAAGTTTTTAGGATTGTTTATTCTTGCCTATCATGCTTTATTGGAAGACTCATTGATACCACGAATGTAGCAAGACGGTGGAACATCCTATGGAAAGGTTGGTTTTTCGAAGATTCCTTTGTGTTTACCTTGCCAATGCATATACTGAATGAAAATTGAATATGTTTTTAGACTTCCATTCTATTTGTAAAGTTTTTAGGATTGTTTATTCTTGCCTATCATGCTTTATTGGAAGACTCATTGATACCACGAATGTAGCAAGACGGTGGAACATCCTATGGAAAGGTTGGTTTTTTCGAAGATTCCTTTGTGTTTACCTTGCCAATCCATATACTGAATGAAAATTGAATATGTTTTTAGGACTTTCCATTCTATTTGTAAAGTTTTTAGGATTGTTTATTCTTGCCTATCATGCTTTATTGGAAGACTCATTGATACCACGAATGTAGCAAGACGGTGGAACATCCTATGGAAAGGTTGGTTTTTCGAAGATTCCTTTTGTGTTTACCTTGCCAATGCATATACTGAATGAAAATTGAATATGTTTTTAGGACTTTCCATTCTATTTGTAAAGTTTTTAGGATTGTTTATTCTTGCCTATCATGCTTTAATTGGAAAACTCATTGATACCATGAATGTAGCATAACGGTGGAAAATCCTATGTAAAGGTTGGTTTTTCGAAGACTCCTTTGTATTTATCTTGCCAATCCATATACTGAATGAAAATTGAATATTTTTTAGGACTTCCATTCTATTTGTAAAGTTTTTAGGATTGTTTATTCTTGCCTATCATGCTTTATTGGAAGACTCATTGATACCACGAATGTAGCAAGACGGTGGAACATCCTATGGAAAGGTTGGTTTTTCGAAGATTCTTTTGTGTTTACCTTGCCAATGCATATACTGAATGAAAATTGAATATCTTTTTAGACTTCCATTCTATTTGTAAAGTTTTTAGGATTGTTTATTCTTGCCTATCATGCTTTATTGGAAAACTCATTGATACCATGAATGTCGCATAACGGTGGAAAATCCTATGTAAAGGTTGGTTTTTCGAAGACTCCTTTGTATTTATCTTGCCAATCCATATACTGAATGAAAATTGAATATCTTTTTAGGCTTTCATTCTATTTGTAAAGTTTTTAGGATTGTTTATTCTTGCCTATCATGCTTTATTGGAAGACTCATTGATACCACGAATGTAGCAAGACGGTGGAACATCCTATGGAAAGGTTGGTTTTTCGAAGATTCCTTTGTGTTTACCTTGCCAATGCATATACTGAATGAAAATTGAATATGTTTTTAGACTTCCATTCTATTTGTAAAGTTTTTAGGATTGTTTATTCTTGCCTATCATGCTTAACTGGAAAACTCATTGATACCATGAATGTCGCATAACGGTGGAAAATCCTATGGAAAGGTTGGTTTTTCGAAGACTCCTTTGTATTTATCTTGCCAATCCATATACTGAATGAAAATTGAATATTTTTAGGCTTTCATTCTATTTGTAAAGTTTTTAGGATTGTTTATTCTTGCCTATCATGCTTAATTGGAAAACTCATTGATGCCATGAATGTCGCATAACGGTGGAAAATCCTATGTAAAGGTTGGTTTTTCGAAGACTCCTTTGTATTTATCTTGCCAATCCATATACTGAAGTGAAAATTGAATATCTTTTTAGGCTTTCATTCTATTTGTAAAGTTTTTAGGATTGTTTATTCTTGCCTATCATGCTTTATTGGAAAACTCATTGATACCACGAATGTAGCAAGACGGTGGAACATCCTATGGAAAGGTTGGTTTTTCGAAGATTCCTTTGTGTTTACCTTGCCAATGCATATACTGAATGAAAATTGAATATGTTTTTAGACTTCCATTCTATTTGTAAAGTTTTTAGGATTGTTTATTCTTGCCTATCATGCTTTATTGGAAGACTCATTGATACCACGAATGTAGCAAGACGGTGGAACATCCTATGGAAAGGTTGGTTTTTCAAAGATTCCTTTGTGTTTACCTTGCCAATGCATATACTGAATGAAAATTGAATATGTTTTTAGACTTTCATTCTATTTGTAAAGTTTTTAGGATTGTTTATTCTTGCCTATCATGCTTTATTGGAAGACTCATTGATACCACGAATGTAGCAAGACGGTGGAACATCCTATGGAAAGGTTGGTTTTTCGAAGATTCTTTGTGTTTACCTTGCCAATGCATATACTGAATGAAAATTGAATATCTTTTTAGGACTTCCATTCTATTTGTAAAGTTTTTAGGATTGTTTATTCTTGCCTATCATGCTTTATTGGAAAACTCATTGATACCATGAATGTCGCATAACGGTGGAAAATCCTATGGAAAGGTTGGTTTTTCGAAGATTCCTTTGTATTTATCTTGCCAATCCATATACTGAATGAAAATTGAATATCTTTTTAGGCTTTCATTCTATTTGTAAAGTTTTTAGGATTGTTTATTCTTGCCTATCATGCTTTATTGGAAAACTCATTGATACCATGAATGTCGCATAACGGTGGAAAATTCTATGGAAAGGTTGGTTTTTCGAAGACTCCTTTGTATTTATCTTGCCAATCCATATACTGAAGTGAAAATTGAATATCTTTTTAGGGCTTTCATTCTATTTGTAAAGTTTTTAGGATTGTTTATTCTTGCCTATCATGCTTTATTGGAAGACTCATTGATACCACGAATGTAGCAAGACGGTGAAACATCCTATGGAAAGGTTGGTTTTTCGAAGATTCCTTTGTGTTTACCTTGCCAATGCATATACTGAATGAAAATTGAATATCTTTTTAGGCTTTCCATTCTATTTGTAAAGTTTTTAGGATTGTTTATTCTTGCCTATCATGCTTTATTGGAAGACTCATTGATACCACGAATGTAGCAAGACGGTGGAACATCCTATGGAAAGGTTGGTTTTTCGAAGATTCCTTTGTGTTTACCTTGCCAATGCATATACTGAATGAAAATTGAATATGTTTTTAGACTTCCATTCTATTTGTAAAGTTTTTAGGATTGTTTATTCTTGCCTATCATGCTTTATTGGAAGACTCATTGATACCACGAATGTAGCAAGACGGTGGAACATCCTATGGAAAGGTTGGTTTTTCGAAGATTCTTTGTGTTTACCTTGCCAATGCATATACTGAATGAAAATTGAATATGTTTTTAGACTTTCATTCTATTTGTAAAGTTTTTAGGATTGTTTATTCTTGCCTATCATGCTTAACTGGAAAACTCATTGATGCCATGAATGTCGCATAACGGTGGAAAATCCTATGTAAAGGTTGGTTTTTCGAAGACTCCTTTGTATTTATCTTGCCAATCCATATACTGAATGAAAATTGAATTTCTTTTTAGGCTTTTATTCTATTTGTAAAGTTTTTAGGATTGTTTATTCTTGCCTATCATGCTTAACTGGAAAACTCATTGATGCCATGAATGTCGCATAACGGTGGAAAATCCTATGTAAAGGTTTTTTTTAAGACTTTGCCCCATACTGAAGGAAAAATTGAATATTTTTTAGGCTTCATTCTATTTGTAAAGTTTTTAGGATTTTATTTATTCTTGCCTATCATGCTTTATTGGAAAACTCATTGATACCACGAATGTAGCAAGACGGATGGAACATCCTATGGAAAGGTTGGTTTTTCGAAAGATTCCTTTGTGTTTACCTTGCCAATCCATATACTGAATGAAAATTGAATATGTTTTTAGGACTTTCCATTCTATTTGTAAAGTTTTTAGGATTGTTTATTCTTTCCTATCATGCTTTATTGGAAGACTCATTGATACCACGAATGTAGCAAGACGGTGGAACATCCTATGGAAAGGTTTGTTTTTCGAAGATTCCTTTGTGTTTACCTTGCCAATGCATATACTGAATGAAAATTGAATATATTTTTAGACTTCCATTCTATTTGTAAAGTTTTTAGGATTGTTTATTCTTGCCTATCATGCTTTATTGGAAAGACTCATTGATACCACGAATGTAGCAAGACGGTGGAACATCCTATGGAAAGGTTGGTTTTTCGAAGATTCTTTTGTGTTTACCTTGCCAATGCATATACTGAATGAAAATTGAATAAGTTTTTAGACTTCCATTCTATTTGTAAAGTTTTTAGGATTGTTTATTCTTGCCTATCATGCTTTATTGGAAGACTCATTGATACCACGAATGTAGCAAGACGGTGGAACATCCTATGGAAAGGTTGGTTTTTCGAAGATTCCTTTGTGTTTACCTTGCCAATCCATATACTGAATGAAAATTGAATATCTTTTTAGGCTTCCATTCTATTGTAAAAGTTTTTAGGATTGTTTATTCTTGCCTATCATGCTTTATTGGAAGACTCATTGATACCACGAATGTAGCAAGACGGTGGAACATCCTATGGAAAGGTTGTTTTTCAAAGACTCCTTTGTATTTATCTTGCCAATCCATATACTGAGTGAAAATTGAATATCTTTTTAGGCTTCATTCTATTTGTAAAGTTTTTAGGATTGTTTTTTTGCCTATCATGCTTTATTGGAAGACTCATTGATACCACGAATGTAGCAAGACGGTGGAACATCCTATGGAAAGGTTGGTTTTTCGAAGATTTTTTGTGTTTATCTTGCCAATCCATATACTGAATGAAAATTGAATATCTTTTTAGACTTCATTCTATTTGTAAAGTTTTTAGGATTGTTTATTCTTGCCTATCATGCTTTATTGGAAAACTCATTGATACACGAATGTAGCAAGACGGTGGAACATCCTATGTAAAGGTTGTTTTTTTAAGACTCCTTTGTATTTATCTTGCCAATCCATATACTGAATGAAAATTGAATATCTTTTTAGGCTTTCATTCTATTTGTAAAGTTTTTAGGATTGTTTATTCTTGCCTATCATGCTTTATTGGAAGACTCATTGATACCACGAATGTAGCAAGACGGTGGAACATCCTATGGAAAGGTTGGTTTTTCGAAGATTCCTTTGTGTTTACCTTGCCAATGCATATACTGAATGAAAATTGAATATCTTTTTAGACTTCCATTCTATTTGTAAAGTTTTTAGGATTGTTTATTCTTGCCTATCATGCTTAACTGGAAAACTCATTGATGCCATGAATGTCGCATAACGGTGGAAAATCCTATGTAAAGGTTGGTTTTTCGAAGACTCCTTTGTATTTATCTTGCCAATCCATATACTGAATGAAAATTGAATATCTTTTTAGACTTCCATTCTATTTGTAAAGTTTTTAGGATTGTTTATTCTTGCCTATCATGCTTTATTGGAAGACTCATTGATACCACGAATGTAGCAAGACGGTGGAACATCCTATGGAAAGGTTGGTTTTTCGAAGATTCCTTTGTGTTTACCTTGCCAATGCATATACTGAATGGAAAATTGAATATCTTTTAGACTTTCATTCTATTTGTAAAGTTTTTAGGATTGTTTATTCTTGCCTATCATGCTTTATTGGAAGACTCATTGATACCACGAATGTAGCAAAGACGGTGGAACATCCTATGGAAAGGTTGGTTTTTCAAAGATTCCTTTGTGTTTACCTTGCCAATGCATATACTGAATGAAAATTGAATATGTTTTTAGACTTCCATTCTATTTGTAAAGTTTTTAGGATTGTTTATTCTTGCCTATCATGCTTTATTGGAAGACTCATTGATACCACGAATGTAGCAAGACGGTGGAACATCCTATGGAAAGGTTGTTTTTTCAAAGATTCTTTTGTGTTTACCTTGCCAATGCATATACTGAATGAAAATTGAATATATTTTTAGCTTTCATTCTATTTGTAAAGTTTTTAGGATTGTTTTTTCTTGCCTATCATGCTTTATTGGAAGACTCATTGATACCACGAATGTAGCAAGACGGTGGAACATCCTATGGAAAGGTTGGTTTTCGAAGATTCTTTTGTGTTTACCTTGCCAATGCATATACTGAATGAAAATTGAATATGTTTTTAGACTTCCATTCTATTTGTAAAGTTTTTAGGATTGTTTATTCTTGCCTATCATGCTTATTGGAAAACTCATTGATACCATGAATGTCGCATAACGGTGGAAAATCCTATGTAAAGGTTGGTTTTTCGAAGATTCCTTTGTGTTTACCTTGCCAATGCATATACTGAATGGAAATTGAATATCTTTTTAGGCTTTCATTCTATTTGTAAAGTTTTTAGGATTGTTTATTCTTGCCTATCATGCTTTATTGGAAAACTCATTGATACCATGAATGTTGCATAACGGTGAAAAATCCTATGAAAGGTTTGGTTTTTCGAAGACTCCTTTGTATTTATCTTGCCAATCCATATACTGAATGAAAATTGAATATCTTTTTAGGCTTTCATTCTATTTGTAAAGTTTTTAGGATTGTTTATTCTTGCCTATCATGCTTTACTGGAAAACTCATTGATGCCACGAATGTAGCAAGACGGTCGGAAAAATTCCTATGGAAAAGGGTTTTTAAGACTTTTTGTATTTCTCTTGCCAATCCATATACTGAATGAAAATTGAATATCTTTTTAGGCTTTCATTCTATTTGTAAAGTTTTAGGATTGTTTATTTTTGCCTATCATGCTTTATTGGAAGACTCATTGATACCACGAATGTAGCAAGACGGTGGAACATCCTATGGAAAGGTTGGTTTTTCAAAGATTCTTTTGTTTACCTTGCCAATGCACTACTGAATGAAAATTGAATATGTTTTTAGACTTCCATTCTATTTGTAAAGTTTTTAGGATTGTTTATTCTTGCCTATCATGCTTTATTGGAAGACTCATTGATACCACGAATGTAGCAAGACGGTGGAAAATCCTATGGAAAGGTTGGTTTTTCGAAGACTCCTTTGTGTTTATCTTGCCAATCCATATACTGAATGAAAATTGAATATCTTTTAGACTTCCATTCTATTTGTAAAGTTTTTAGGATTGTTTATTCTTGCCTATCATGCTTTATTGGAAAACTCATTGATACCATGAATGTAGCAAGACGGTGGAACATCCTATGGAAAGGTTGTTTTTTTTAAGACTCCTTTGTATTTATCTTGCCAATCCATATACTGAGTGAAAATTGAATATCTTTTTAGGCTTCCATTCTATTTGTAAAGTTTTTAGGATTGTTTATTCTTGCCTATCATGCTTTATTGGAAAACTCATTGATACCATGAATGTAGCAAGACGGTGGAAATCCTATGGAAAGGTTGTTTTTTTCGAAGACTCCTTTGTATTTATCTTGCCAATCCATATACTGAGTGAAAATTGAATATCTTTTTAGGCTTTCATTCTATTTGTAAAGTTTTTAGGATTGTTTATTCTTGCCTATCATGCTTTATTGGAAGACTCATTGATACCACGAATGTAGCAAGACGGTGGAACATCCTATGGAAAGGTTGTTTTTCGAAGATTCCTTTGTGTTTACCTTGCCAATGCATATACTGAATGAAAATTGAATATGTTTTTAGACTTCCATTCTATTTGTAAAGTTTTTAGGATTGTTTATTCTTGCCTATCATGCTTTATGGAAGGACTCATTGATACCACGAATGTAGCAAGACGGTGGAACATCCTATGGAAAGGTTGGTTTTTCGAAGATTCTTTTGTGTTTACCTTGCCAATGCATATACTGAATGAAAATTGAATATCTTTTTAGGACTTCCATTTATATTGTAAAGTTTTAAGATTGTTTATTCTTGCCTATCATGCTTAACTGGAAAACTCATTGATACCATGAATGTAGCAAGACGGTGGAAAATCCTATGTAAAGGTTGTTTTTTTTAAGATTCCTTTGTGTTTATCTTGCCAATCCATATACTGAATGAAAATTGAATATCTTTTTAGACTTTCATTCTATTTGTAAAGTTTTTAGGATTGTTTATTCTTGCCTATCATGCTTTATTGGAAGACTCATTGATACCACAAATGTAGCAAGACGGTGGAACATCCTTAGGAAAGGTTGGTTTTTCGAAGATTCCTTTGTGTTTACCTTGCCAATGCATATACTGAATGAAAATTGAATATGCTTTTTAGACTTCCATTCTATTTGTAAAGTTTTTAGGATTGTTTATTCTTGCCTATCATGCTTTATTGGAAAACTCATTGATACCATGAATGTAGCAAGACGGTGGAACATCCTATGGAAAGGTTGGTTTTTCAAAGATTCTTTTGTGTTTACCTTGCCAATGCATATACTGAATGAAAATTGAATATGTTTTTAGGCTTCCATTCTATTTGTAAAGTTTTTAGGATTGTTTATTCTTGCCTATCATGCTTTATTGGAAGACTCATTGATACCACGAATGTAGCAAGACGGTGGAACATCCTATGGAAAGGTTGGTTTTTCGAAGATTCTTTTGTGTTTACCTTGCCAATGCATATACTGAATGAAAATTGAATATCTTTTTAGACTTCCATTCTATTTGTAAAGTTTTTAGGATTGTTTATTCTTGCCTATCATGCTTTATTGGAAAACTCATTGATACCATGAATGTAGCAAGACGGTGGAACATCCTATGTAAAGGTTGTTTTTTTAAGACTCCTTTGTATTTATCTTGCCAATCCATATACTGAGTGAAAATTGAATATCTTTTTAGGCTTTCATTCTATTTGTAAAGTTTTTAGGATTGTTTATTCTTGCCTATCATGCTTTATTGGAAGACTCATTGATACCACGAATGTAGCAAGACGGTGGAACATCCTATGGAAAGGTTGGTTTTTCAAAGATTCCTTTGTGTTTACCTTGCCAATGCATATACTGAATGAAAATTGAATATTTTTTTAGACTTCCATTCTATTTGTAAAGTTTTTAGGATTGTTTATTCTTGCCTATCATGCTTTATGGAAGGACTCGTTGATACCACAAATGTAGCAAGACGGTGGAACATCCTATGTAAAGGTTGGTTTTTCGAAGATTCTTTTGTGTTTACCTTGCCAATGCATATACTGAATGAAAATTGAATATTTTTTAGACTTCCATTATTTGTAAAGTTTTTAGGATTGTTTATTCTTGCCTATCATGCTTTATTGGAAAACTCATTGATACCATGAATGTCGCATAACGGTGGAAAATCCTATGGAAAGGTTGTTTTTTCAAAGATTCCTTTGTGTTTACTTTGCCAATGCATATACTGAATGAAAATTGAATATCTTTTTAGACTTCCATTCTATTTGTAAAGTTTTTAGGATTGTTTATTCTTGCCTATCATGCTTTATTGGAAAGATCATTGATACCACGAATGTAGCAAGACGGTGGAACATCCTATGGAAAGGTTGGTTTTTCGAAGATTCCTTTGTGTTTACCTTGCCAATCCATATACTGAATGAAAATTGAATATCTTTTTAGGCTTTCATTCTATTTGTAAAGTTTTTAGGATTGTTTATTCTTTGCCTATCATGCTTTATTGGAAGACTCATTGATACCACGAATGTAGCAAGACGGTGGAACATCCTATGGAAAGGTTGGTTTTTCGAAGATTCTTTTGTGTTTACCTTGCCAATGCATATACTGAATGAAAATTGAATATGTTTTTAGACTTCCATTCTATTTGTAAAGTTATTAGGATGTTTATTCTTGCCTATCATGCTCAACTGGAAAACTCATTGATGCCATGAATGTTGCATAACGGTGGAAAATCCTATGTAAATGGTTGGTTTTTTCGAAGACTCCTTTTGTGTTTATTTTGCCAATGCATATACTGAATGAAAATTGAATATCTTTTTAGACTTCCATTCTATTTGTAAAGTTTTTAGGATTGTTTATTCTTGCCTATCATGCTTTATTGGAAGACTCATTGATACCACGAATGTAGCAAGACGGTGGAACATCCTATGGAAAGGTTGGTTTTTCGAAGATTCTTTTGTGTTTACCTTGCCAATGCATATACTGAATGAAAATTGAATATCTTTTTAGGACTTTCCATTCTATTGTAAAGTTTTTAGGATTGTTTATTCTTGCCTATCATGCTTTATTGGAAAACTCATTGATACCATGAATGTCGCATAACGGTGGAAAATCCTATGTAAAGGTTGGTTTTTCGAAGACTCCTTTGTATTTATCTTGCCAATGCATATACTGAATGAAAATTGAATATGTTTTTAGGCTTTCATTCTATTTGTAAAGTTTTTAGGATTGTTTATTCTTGCCTATCATGCTTTATTGGAAGACTCATTGATACCACGAATGTAGCAAGACGGTGGAACATCCTATGGAAAGGTTGGTTTTTCGAAGATTCCTTTGTGTTTACCTTGCCAATGCATATACTGAATGAAAATTGAATATCTTTTTAGACTTCCATTCTATTTGTAAAGTTTTTAGGATTGTTTATTCTTGCCTATCATGCTTTATTGGAAGACTCATTGATACCACGAATGTAGCAAGACGGTGGAACATCCTATGGAAAGGTTGGTTTTCAAGATTCCTTGTGTTTACTTGCCAATGCATATACTGAATGAAATTGAATATCTTTTAGACTTCCATTCTATTTGTAAAGTTTTTAGGATTGTTTATTCTTGCCTATCATGCTTTATTGGAAGACTCATTGATACCACGAATGTAGCAAGACGGTGGAACATCCTATGGAAAGGTTGGTTTTTCGAAGATTTTTTGTTTACCTTGCCAAGCATATATGAATGAAATTGAATATGTTTTAGCTTCTCTATTT